>NC_074719.1:33011768-33311768 GCF_947242115.1 Biomphalaria glabrata | reverse complement strand
TATATGATAGCTTTCTAATACATTCATACATCTCTTTCTGTCTCTCTCTCTCTTCTCTCTTCTCTCTTCCTGTCTCTCTATATATGTATGTGTGTATATTTTATATATCATGGGCATAGCCAGGATTTTTCTGGCAGGATTTTAGGTGGAAAAACTCCCCTATGTGTGTGTGTGTGTGTGTGGGCTTTACCAGTGGGGACTAGAGCTTCGGCGCCAAGTATTATTTCCGGTATTTAAAACAAATAAAATATGACGAGGTATCTACAGTGCATTATATTGCTACCTTCTATTTAAAACAAATAAAATATGACGAGGTATCTACAGTGCATTATATTGCTACCTTCTATTTAAGGGGGATGCACAGTGAGAAAACATAGATTTAGGTCAAAAATATCGATATTTTAAAATTAATTGATTTTAATAGTTTAAAATGTCTAGAATACGAATTCCCTATCAGAATACTAAAAAAAATACGTTTTATACATCAATTTTGTATTTTAAATGTAGATATATAAGCAAAATTTTGATGTTTTGGTGAAAAATCAACATTTTGTAAGCTATAGTTGATAAGCTAATGTACGCTCTCATCCCTAACAGATGGTATCGATACAAAGGTCTACTTTTCTAGTTCCGATTATGTGCATGGTTTCTCATTCTATAAATAAATAGTACTGCAATGAACTTTCAAAATACGTCACTACCTCTTTTTTTCCCCTATATCCTCATATACACACCCACAAAGCCATATTTACGCATGCGCACCATCAAAGCTTCTATAGTTACTGTAATTACACGCATGCGCACTGAAAAAGCTTCCGTAACTACAAAGTATGCACGCATGCGCACATGACGTGAACCGGTCCTTCTTCTGTAAACTTCCATCACATCAACAATCGATTCATTATTGAAACTCAGAAATGCCAACAAAAGGTTATATGTTTGGAAAGAAAAAACGTTACTGTAAGCCCAGAGGACGACATGCTTCAAAGACAAATGCACAATTACAAAGGTAAGTCTAGATCTAGAGTTTGCTTTTTTTTTTATTTACTAGACAAGCGTGTGCTGACACATAAAATAATGACTATGAAACCTTGGCTCTTTGAGTTCGACAACGTGTTTATCCAATGAATCACATCTAGATCTAGAATCTAGATTCTATAGACATTAAATAAATATCATGAAAATGATTGCAAACATAGAGATCTATCCTTTTATAGATCTAGTCTATATTAGGAGCATAGATCACATTAGAACTAGATAATCTCTAGAGATTAGATTATCTGATTATCGTGTATGATGATGTATTGAACAGTATTGTAGGACTTCAACTTCAACTCAAGTCTTGGTCTTAGTTGTTTTTTTTTAGATCTAGTACATATTGTCATATATAGATCTATATTACATGTAACATGTCTCTATACATTCTTTACTTTTTATGATTAATACAATATATGATTTCTAAAATGCATTATAAAATTTAAAATAATCTTCATGTTGTGATAGATGTGACGTGTACTTTCATACTATTGAATTTTTTTTTAAAGACCCTCTAATTTATTTTTTATTTGTTTGCAGCTCTGTTTTGGATACAGCTGGATCTGAAGCAGCAACAACACAGCCTGCAAGTGCAGCTGAGCGAAAAATATCCCTAACTGCAGTTACTAACGCTGATAACACCAATAAGAGGCTGCCTGAAGATTTCATATACGTCATGATGAATTCAATGCAATTGACCACAATGGTCTCCTTGTTGTGCTGTCCACATTGCTTTGACAACAAATTAACTATGTGCATCACACAATCAAAAGGCATGGCTCATTTGATTAAAATCAAATGCCTAAATTGTGAAACATATTTGTGGTCCGACTGGACCTCAAAAAAAAGTAATGATGTTCATCTGGATATTAATGTCCGCGCTGTCGCTGCATTAAAAGAATCTGGAATCTCGCATTCTAAATTTGATAGGTTTTGTGGACTTATGAGTATGCCCTGCATGCACAGAAATACTTATAACAATCTAGCTAACATAGTCAATACCGCTATAATTGAAGCTGGTGAAGAATGTATGATTAGGGCATCTGCTGTTGTGCATGGAAGAAACATTTCACAACCTCTAACTACAGATGAAAGAATAAGTTCAACAGGCTGTCCTGTTATTACAGTTTCTTTCGATGGGACTTGGCATAAAAGGGGCCACTCATCTCATTCAGGAATTGGCACAGTTATTGATTTTGATACTGGACTCGTCATCGACACCGAAGTCCTATCAAATTATTGCCATGTTTGTGATTCAAACTCTGCAGAACTAAACTTTGATGCCTCTAAGCATATGTGTCAAAAAAACTTCAGTGGCTCAGCAAATGCAATGGAGGCCGCAGCAGCATCCAAAATCTTTTCGCGCTCTGTGGCATCCAGAAAACTTGTTTATGGCACGATGCTGTGTGATGGCGATAGTAAATCGCATTCATCTGCCATTACCAACTCAGGATATGATGTAGAAATCTTAAAAGAGGACTGCATTAACCACATCTCAAAAAGAATGTTTAATGCTTTGAACAATTTAAAAATGTCTAACAAAAAAGAACTAAATTATAGGCTTACAAAGTCAAAAATTGAAAAAATTACAAATTACTATTCCAAAGCTCTGCGCCAAAATGCTCCCGACATTCAAAAAATGAAGCTGGCTGTTATGGGCTCATTTTTTCATATGATGAGCTCAGACCTAGATCATAACCACAGGTTGTGTCCTGATGGCGCTACATCTTGGTGTCACTTTAAGAGATCAGAGGCACTAAAACAGCCATATAAAAAACACAACCAGACCATCACATCAGAAATAGGTAAACTGTTATTTCCTATAATGAAAAGACTAACAGACACAGATCTGTTAAAAAGATGTTCTAGAATGGGAACACAAAACGCCAATGAATCTTTTCATTCCCTCATTTGGCAAAGATGCCCCAAAACAGAATTCGCAACATTAAAAACGGTAAGGGCTGCGACATACCTTGCTGTTTTAACCTTCAATAATGGACCTGTTGGCATCAGATCAGTTTTTGACATATTAGGCATTCCCTGGACACTAAAGAACATTTCTTCTAGTGAGAAAAAGCAAAATGTCAAACTACAGCTTGTTAGAAAAAGAAAATCAATCGCATTAGTGTCCAGGAGAAAAAACTTGAAAAAACGAAGAATTGAGCATGAGCACCGGGCAGAGGTTCTAGAAGGTCCAACCTATCAATCAGGCCATTTTAATGAATAGTTTTTTGTTTTTTTTATTATCTATTATGTTGTTTTATGTAAATATTCCCTTTTTTTTCATTTTTATGGTTACAATAAATATTTTATATCATTTTAAAAACTTTAAATGCGTTTTTCTCAAAATGTATTTTTAGGTGCATGTTGTCCACAAGAATCTCAAAATCTTTAGTTCTGTATAAGTTAGACTAATAATTTTTCACATGTAGTTTATTGATAGTATATCATAGGTAATAGGCTGCAAAAATTTTCAATATGTATAATAAATTTCATAAAAAAATAAAAATAATGATGTGACCTCAGATGAAAAATGGGGTCGGAAAAAAATAAAAATTTTAAAAATTCATAAAAATTAAACCAGTAATAATTTTCAAAACAAAATTAGCCAGTTACCTATGGGATTCAAATATCTATCAGGTGCAATCAAAAAATTAAAAAAATTTTGAGTACTTTAGAATATTTTAAGAATTTTGTAAACATTGTTTATTTTCAAGATGGCCGCCATTTCCATAGCAACCCAAAAGGCTACACTCATAAAATGTGTATGGTTACTCATGTCTCTATATGTTCTATCAAGTCATGCATAAAGCTTTTCTATTTATCTGTAAATTACAAAAATTGAAATTTCATTGTGCATCCCCCTTAAAACAAAAAAGTAGTCCAAAAGCCAAATCTGCCATTCACTTCACTTTATTATTGGAGCCCTGCGACTGCTAGAAATTGGTAACTATAGTTTCGATTTTTTTTATTGGAGATGGTAACCAAAAAACCTTTGAAAGTTGGTGATTGTTTGCTTTAGATTTTTTATGGAAAAGTGGAGTTTTGTAATCCAAGCCATCTGTTGGTGGGTATTAAACTCAAAAACCCCTTTGCTATGCTCATAGAATTAGGTGACTGTAGTTAATGGCTACAGACAAGATCAAACAAATGCACAGATGGGTTGAACATTACTCTGAACTCTATGCCACAGCAAGCTCGGTCTCGGCCTTAGCCCTTAAGGGTATCATAAAATTACCCACAATGAATGAGCTAGACAAAATACAAACCCTGTTAGAGCTCAACAAAGCCATAGACAACATGGCTGCCCGCAAAGCACCCGGATGCGATGGTATCCCCCCCCCGATCTTCTACAACAATGCAAAACTACACTAATCCAACCTCTACATGAACTGCTTTGCAAATGTTGGCAACAAGGTGCTGTGCCACAGGATCTGCGGGATGCTAAGATCATCATCCTGTACAAGAACAAAGGGGACAGAAGCGACTGCAACAACTACATGGGAATCTCTCTCCTAAGAATTGTAGGCAAAGTCTTTGCTCGAGTGATACTCCGCAGGCTACAAAAACTTGCTGATCGAGTCTATCCAGAATCACAGTGCGGCTTTCGCTCAGGGAGATCTACAATTGACATGATTTTCTCCATCCGTCAACTTCAGGAAAAGTGCAGAGATCAAAGAATGCCTTTGTACATCGCATTCATCGACCTGACAAAGGCCTTCGATCTAGTCAGCAGAGATGGCCTCTTTAGAATCTTACAATTAATAGGTTGTCCACCCAAGCTACTAAACATTATTGTATCTTTCCACCAAAATATGATGGGTACAGTACAGTTCAACGGCGCCTGCTCCGAAAATTTCAATATAAACAGCGGAGCCAAACAAGGATGTGTCCTGGCCCCAACCCTCTTTGGAATACTCTTTTTAATGCTAATCCTACACGCGTTTGACAAATCCACCGAAGGCATATATATTCATTCAAGATTCGACGGCAAACTTCTAAATGTTGCTAGATTTAGGGCCAAAACTAAAACCAGAACAACCCTCATAAGAGATATACTCATCGCGGACGACCCAGCGGTAGTGGCACACTCACAAGAGGAACTTCAGTTACTAATGTCATGCTTCTCTCAGGCCTGTAAGTAGTATGGCTTAACTATTATAAAGAAAACAAATGTTATGTGAACACCTGCTACAGCACCACCCTCCATCCTCATAGACGATAAAAAGCTGGATGCCGTAAATGAATTCTGCTATTTGGGATCCACAATTCAAGATGACCTTGTCTCTAGAAGAGGAGATAAAAAAACGCATAGGGAAGGCTGCCTCGACCTTCGCTAGACTCAGGTCAAGAGTTTGGGAAAACCAGAAGCTCACTACAGTGAGCAAAATGGAAGTCTACAAGGCACGCGTTATGAGTCCACTACTGTATGGCAGCGAATCATAGACCAGCTACGCAAAGCAAGATGGATGGAGGACAAACGCATCCCGAAAGTCATCCTCTATGGACAACTCGCGAATGGCTCAAGAAAAACTGGTCGCTCCCACCTCCGTTAAATAGATGTAATAAAACGTGACCTCAAATCAGTGAACATCAATACTGACCATTGGGAAGACATAGCTCTAGACCGCACCAGATGGAGAGAAACAGTGACCAAGAAAGCTATGGATAGCGAAAGAACATGGGCGTCAGCCCTGGGCCTCAGCCCTGGAAGAAAAACGGACAATGTGAAAAATGGCCAGCTCCTCTACCACCGAAGCAAAAGCCACCCTTAACATGCGATATTTATGAACTGGAGTGTCTTTCCAAAATAGGGTTCCACAGCCACAAGAGGAAGTGTGCGAGATGAACCATAGTCGTCCTACGACTGAAAGAGGCCAATGAGTTAATGGCCTTAGTATAATATTGAAGAGGAAGATTTTAATGTAGGGGATATAAAACTCAAGACCCTCTGACAAAAAACTAAAACCGTTTGCAAAAATGTGTTAGGGGTATGTGGTATCATGTTCTCCCCAACCACATAGCCTTCCGTGTTTGTTTCTATTAATAGTGATTAGTTGTAAAAATGGTGAATTATTATGAAAAAACTGCTTGCAAATTTGATTTTAAAAATTAGATTTTTCACTTTCAGAAGGAAAAAAGTAGCCGTTGCACCAGAACTTTGAATGGTCTAAAATATCATGATGTCGGATTTTCACTATCTTTTCTAGTTTACGAGAACTAAACGCGACGGACGGACCGATAGACAAACCACTCAAAACTAATATCATCTATACCCCTTTCATGGGGCCGCTAACCAGTCACAAAATTCAACATTCCCTGTTTGGAGGGGATTTCATTTTAGGGGTGGCTGAACCCCGAACCCTTCCCTGGCTACGCCCATGATATATATATATATCATGAAATATATATATTATGATTTTTTTGTGTGTAATGTTTAAAAAATATTTTTATCATTTATTTACATGGCATTGCATTTTCTAACTTCTGTGTGTAATTTTGCTTGTGATGTCCCTTTGATAATAAAAAAAAACCAGAGTGTAATATAAACTCTAATTTAATGTGCACTTTTCATTGAATGGATTGTCTTTCATTTGTCAGATTTAAATATACTAGTCCGTTGTTATCAATTTTCAATTTAAAAAAATATGTTCTTTCATTATGTTATAAGTCTATGCTTGAATATTAACAAAAGAACAATGGCATTATTACCAAGGTTTCAAAAATAAAATAAATTTAAAAACTTATGTAAAAAAAAAGTCCATTCATCTACAAAGTACAAATTTAAAACAAGGTTACTGTGTCACGGTTGACCACACATAGTTACAAAGACAGTTTTGTGGAAACACAAAGTCAAAATTGACCCACAAAGTGGTCCATCCAGGCAGGTAAAAAGGCAGGTATCAATATTTTCAGGAAAAAAAAATTCTATCAAAGACAAATGACATAGAAGAATGGAGAAAGAAGGTTGACATATCTTTTGTGGTGCCCCAACGGTAAAGCAAACCAAAGGATAGGACTAGGTGAAAGTGAATGAGAAGTTAGATGTAAATCTGGCCTAACTGATGTCATATGATGAATACCTAATTGATAGAATTGTTTTGTAAAGGATCAATCTCTTATTCAAATCCGAAAAAAAAAAAACGATTTCCATAAAAAAAAATAAAAAAATTTTTCCCTTTTGTTCAGTTCTCTATACCTTTTTGATATCTTTACAGTTCACGCGATAATATGAAAAAGTACTTATTAATTGTTGTTTTAAATTATGTCTAACTTATATGCCTACTAAATAACTTTTTTTCTCTTTAAAAAAAAAAAGTAAACATTTTTTTTTTTTTGTAAATGTAGTAGATCTAGTTAATATGACAGAACATGCTTAAATTAGCAATATTAATGTAAAAAAAAATTGACAAAAAATCGAAAACCATTAGCATAAGTATGTTCCAAGTATGGTGTGTGAAAGATTCCCATACCAAAGACCCTCCCGTGTTTGTTACTATTTAATAGTGAATAGTTGTAAAAGTGGTGTATTTTTATGAAAAAACTGCTTGCTTAAGTGATTTAAAAAATTAGATTTTTCGCCTTTAGAAAAGAAAAAAGTAGCCGTAGCATCAGAACTTTGAATGGACTAAAATATTATGGTGTTGCATTTTCACTATTTTTTCTAGTTTACGAGATCAAAACAGGACGGACGGACGGACGGACATTCCACACAAAACTAATATCGTCCTTTCCCCTTTCGGGTGCCGCTAAAAATGTTCAAGATTGAATATTTTTTACATAAGACATTTTAATACGTCTCCGCTTACGAAAGACCTTCATCACAGTCTATTGTCTACAGACAACTTTCGGGTGACCAAAAACAAAACTACATTACAGACATACTTGCTGTGCTTATACCTCGCATTATAATGTTACCTCCATTTAATGTTGCAATATTTAATCTGCATTTTTACAAAGGGTATATCAACTCTATCTTTCTGGTAAATAAGGTTTGAACACGTTATTTCTCTCACTACCAATCTCAGATCAAGCTGAAATTTTGCACAATCATTTCGTGTGCCTGATAGAACAGAAATGAAGGAAAAAAAAAAGTCAATTAACTATTTGGTAATGAATTATTTTAGTTTGGTTTCTCGAACAAGGGAAAGAAATTGTACTTGACAGTGGTATAAGTTGAAATAATCCCCTTTATACGTTGTATCGATAAAAGTTTGAAACTAACAATGGATAACTATAAAACCTATTTTTAAATGCACTTTTCGGGAGAGTGGTTGGTACACAATCTAGAGGACACTGAGGAGGCTTTAGCTACCCACGTACGAATTCAGGTCGTTAATTTTTTTTTGTATAAATGCATTTAAAAAGCGATCACCCAGATATCCCATTCTTTCTCCCCTTACCCATTTCCAACTGGTCCAGACAAGTGATAGGATCATAACATCTTAAGAACGCTAAAAGTAAAGCATGAAATTGCGTCACTAGATATATTACAAATTTAATGACATGACTGATCCAAACAGATTACAACGACGCCTTCTTTCTTTTTTTTTTAAGTATTTAAAAAAATGTTTTTCTTGTTTTTCCTAGGATAAATAATGCGCCACAAAAATACCTTACTGTTGAACAGAACACAGGGAAACACAGGGAAACGCTTCAGAATAGTTCCGTTCCCTCCCTTCTGAACTGAACCCTTTTGTACTCGCGCTCCTCTCACTATGATAAAAGTGAGTTGTAGACGCCAGGAGAATGAATTTCCGAAGGGGGCACCACAATGGCACCACAATGGAATAGATTATAAGCAAATATCCATGAATATTTAAAAGAATTGATCACTGATTATTGAGCATAAACAAATAGATAACCTATAGGCGAACCTAGCTAATGCCCAGGCATTCTTCTCATTTCTGTGACGGCGAACCTAGCTAATGCCCAGGCATTCTTCTCATTGCTGTGTAGTGTGTTTTAGGAAATGATTCATACTTGACCATTGGCATTACGATTACTCCATTAGTTATTAGTCACCACAGCCATACATTTGAAGAAAGCCAAAATAAAAGTATGTATCTACCTATACTACCTACATCTGCTTAGATTTAATCTAAAATACAAACATTACCTAATTGTCTGTTTATTTTTTCTCAAAGCAAACAATAATATAACCATCTTCTTCATAAAGATTCTCTTGAAGTGTTTAAAGTAAACCTAGAGAGATCCATCCCTTTAGTTGACTCCTTAACTTTGATCTTGTTTAAAATGGTGCACACAGAAAAAGCAGCGCGCAATTTTTCTGATTTGCAGTGCTCGGAAAGAGAATGAAATGTCTCAGATTATTGGTGATTTACACTGTACATTTTAAATTCAGTATTCTTATCTTCTTATTTTATCATATATATTAAGGACGTTACTTCAATAAAGAATATAATTACGTTCCATGATTTCGACCTATATTCTGACCTATATTTACATTTTGATTTTGAAGATCTATTTTCTATAAGCTATAAAAAAAAGTGATGTAGTAAAAAAAAAAAAGAGAAAGCGATATGGAGTAATGAGGTGGGGGGGGGGGCAATGTAAGGTTAGCTAAAGAAAAACATAAGAAATTAACAAGGAAAATAAAAAAAAAAACATTTAAAAGAAAAAAAGGTTATCTAAACTCCGTCCTTATTTCTGTATCTACCAATATATAAGGCTTGTCTTCGAGTTCGAAAATCAGTGAAGAATACAGTATTTTCCGTGGATGTGCAGCCCCAATTGAGACCTAGATTTTTGCCACAGCCAGGGCAAGCATAACCATTGTCCGAAGGTGGCCGATTTAGATTTTCTTTTCGCCGTCTGCGTCTGTCATCGGCAGCGGATTTTCTTTTGGTCTCAAATGTGTATCCCGCGGCCATTGTGAAAGCGCTCAAGTAGTCTTAGTTGTTTTCTGTATAGTGTCCATGTCTCATATCCATATAGAAGGGTTGAGAGAACCACCGCATGGTAGACATTGATTTTTGTAGGCAGGCGGAGCGATTTGTTCCGTTTACGATGATCTTTGGAGCTGAGTAGTTTTTATTGGCTGACTTTTGGAACATGACTTCTGTGTACTTGCCCCTACTCTATTCGCTATCTTCTTTGGCGTACTTCTGGGTCAAGTGAGGCAGCGATTACTCGAAGGCATCTACATCAGGTTTTGTTCGGACGGCAATGTGTTCAATCTTCGAAGTCTACTATCCCATACAAAAACAAAGGAGATGGTCATAACGGAGCTTCTTTATGCCGATGATTGCGCTCTGCTAGCTCTCCATGAACATGATCTCCAGAATGCAGTCAACTGTATCTACCAGTAATGTACACGTTATTTCCGTTATTCGATATCAAACAACATAATTCATTACCAATACTTTATTGACTAATAGTGTTGTTGTGTTTTTTTTGTTTTATTTTAATGATTCATGTTTTGTTAGGAACAATAAATAATTGTTTAAAGTATTAACTTGAACGGAGAATGTGGGAGGGAGAAATAGCGTGAACAATTATTTAAGGGGACTAAACCCCCAACAAATTTAGCCATATCTGTGAATACTGAAGTATTTGTTTCCCTTGTTGCTATTAAACCAAATAATAAATTACCACTTAATAATTGTCTAATTGAGACCCGATCTGTGTAACTGACTCCCAAAATCCGTCTCAGACATTTTTGTTGAGCCACATTTAGTCTTTTCTCAATTTGAGCAGACGACTTCCATGTCTCACATGCATATGTTGCTGTTGGGATAACGATTGTGTTGAGAATGTGTATTTTTGTCTCCAGTCCAATGGCTTGGCTTGTCCAAAAAGGTTGCTGCCTTTGGAAAATGCTATACCGAACTGGGAGTCGAACACTTAGTGAAGTAGTGACAGAGCATCGCATGAGGCTTGCCGGACATGTTCTCCGACAAAATAAACTAGGCATACCAAGAGTTGCGATGACATGGAGGCCAATGCGAGGAAAGCGCAAACAGGGACGTCCTCGCATAAATGGCACCACATCTTCATGGAGGACTTCAGAACATTGGACACCAAGTGGGAGGAGGCATCAGACATTGCCAGTGACAGATCTTTGTGGAGACAGCTTGCCGCCCAATGCACCGAACGGCTCGTGAGGACCTAAGTAAGTAATTGTCTAATTGGTAACTTTTTGTATTGATTCGTATATTGTCTATGTCAATGAATAATTGTGTCAATTATGATTGACATAAAAGTTTCAGTTTGATCCGAGAATGGGTGTGGCAGAAATAACGTATACACATTTTTTACCAGACAGACACACAGACAGATTGAGTTGATATAAGTTTTGTAATAACGAGGAAGATTGGGAGTCATTTTTAACTAAACAATGTCCAACGTAGTCTTTGTGCTGTCAGCGAAAGAGCTTTGACATGTGTTTTGAAAGTGCTAACATAGAGATCTAGTTATTTATAGGTAAGATCTTTCCAGAACATAAGATTGTGCTCTGCTTTGATCACAGAAACAGCAATCATTGATTGGGGAAGGTAATTATGTATGTAAATGCTTTACATCACAGAATTTGACAAAAAATGTGCTTAAAAGATTTGTCTGTTATCAGATTAACTTAAAATCATAGACATAAAATATACATAGACCTAGATCAGTGATGCTCAAACTACGGCCCGCGGGCCAAAGCCGTTCGGCAACTTGACATATCCAGTCCCTGGAAACGTCTGCTCAAAGTGCATAGGCTCGGACCCATTGGATTCGTGCAAAGAGGCTGACTTCTACTCTGTGTCCGCCATATAAGGGCTTATGTGAGGCATATGTTTTGTTTCGTTCTTCAATTTTAAGTATTTAGATTTTTTGTTTGTTTTGGTTTCCAACACAGCTAGATCTAAATGTATCTGGTTCCCTGGTAGCTCATTTTCCTAACATCATTCTCATTATGAAACTCTAAGTGAGTGAATGTTTGGAACTTGAGAGGCTCAAATGTTCTCTTGCAAAAGCTCTGGACATGCGCACTGCACGTATGTCTCCAGACGAGTCAATAGTCTGTGACCTCCCAAAGTATATCTCATTTCTTATTTCCAAATGACAAAGTTCCATCTTTGAACCCTCCAAGGAAGGGGATTTCACATTTGATGGTCACACATTTGTAGTTTCCTCATTCTTTCGTTCTACCGCTTGCCACATTGTTGTAGAGCAACTATAGAATAGGAACTATCTTTGTAACTACAAGCCTTTATATAGATCCTAGATCTACATTCTACAAATACAGTACTCATTCATTTATAAAATGGCAATGTCTTCTACTCCGAAAATTAAGGATGAGTGCAGTGTTTCACATGACAACGCAAACCCAGTTGCGACCTGCATATTTTCCCTTATTTCGTGCAGACAAAGCCGTTGTCCGCTGGCGGTCTATTTAAGGTTTCTTTTCGTCTTCTGCGCCTTCAATACAGGTTTATCTTTGAATCTGAAATGTTTGTCCCGCAGCCTTTGTAAGAGCTCTCCATCTGTCTCTGTCAGAGGCCATCTACTTTCCTCATTCTTATATAAACAACGATAATCTAACAAACCATGTTATCAACAACCTCTATTGGTCCAGCCAGTCAGTCAGTCTGTCACAAATAATCCCTCCTACAGGTCACTAAGGTCAGTCAGCATATACACATTCTTAATGTCTGTCTTCAATATGGTTACAGTTTTGATACATGGCCTCGTTTAAACCCTAAAGCTTAATGTAGGAACGAGACTCGAGTCCACAAAGTTTAGAAAACAACTTAAAAAGAAAGAGCAAATAATTCAATAAGTATAGGCCTACTATGTAAATTTATGTTTTATTACATTCTAATTTATACGTTTTATATTTATACGTATTAATGAACTTTGAGCATATCAACACAGTTGAACCTAATTGCGAATCTTTTCCGCTAGTACTCATTACTAGTAGTATATTATTTTAAACATTATTTTTTGGCAAGTAATCTTTTAATATGGCATTGTTTAACCTTTTTTCTTTTTGTCTATTTTTATTTGCAGACCTCTCCCAACCTTTTTCTTACCATTTCCTTATGTATATTTTTTATGTTCCTTTAGATCGCCTCCATATTTTTCTTTTATCGCCTTCTCTTCTCTCCAACTATATTTTATTACTTATAGAAAGAAGTGAAAAAAAAAAGTAAACAAAGGGCAGATTACTGTGATTAAGTGTGAAAATCCCCTATGGAATTTTTCTTTATACATCCGTAAATAGGCGAGTAGAATGGATTTCCGTTTCCCGCCGAAAGAACAACATTGCTAATAATAATGTAATCTCTGGAATGTCATTCGCTACTTTTGCCCTATATAACCTCGCAGGCTGCCAGACTTCAAAAGTCAACGTGACCTTGATCTTCTCACGCCCCGAGATGAAGGTTCTCAAATTAAAGTTGGCAAGAAACGTGTTGGTCCTTTACCGAAGATGTGTATACCAGCAGACGTTGTATCATTGTATGTTTAGTGTAGATAGAGATAGGAAAGCTTAGAATTATTTAAAGAAACTTTTAAGAATTTACCTTTTTTTATGGTATTTGTTTTAAAATCTTAGCTAGAATTCAACATTTCGTCTACAAAATAAAACAAAACAAAACAAAAAAAAAACAACGTTCTCGTCAAAAGTTTTCTCTCTCCATTCTAAACGTGATGGTTTCTTGAAGCAATGACACACTGGCTTGTTGAAATGTTACTGGAATCTTTCGTTGTCTTTCTAAAAAATTCTATCCAGAGAAATCACTAATTTTTAAATTAAAACTAATTAATAATGTGCAGTCTTTTTAATGTAATTATTGGCAACCTCACCAAGAACGGGTGACGTTTTCCAAAGCTAATATCAACTCACTTTGTCTGTCGTTCTGTCTGGTAAACAAATGTGTACACGTGATTTCTCCCACACCCATTCTCGGATCAAGCTGAAACTTCGCACAATCGTTCATTGACAAAGACAAGACATAAATCAATTTTAAGTACCCAATTAGAAAATTAATAACTGGTATTCATTAGTTTGTTTAATAGCAACATGGGAAACTAATACTTATGTATTCATATATAAGGCTAAATTTGTTGCGTTTAGTCCCCTTAAATAATTGTTAACGCTATTTCTCCCTCACGCATTCACTGATCTAATTAATACTTTAAATAATTATTTATTGCACTTAACAAAACATGAATAAATAAACAAAAATAATCAATTACACAATTAATTAAAGGTAATTAATTATGTTGGTTGATATCGAATAAGGTTAAAACTTGTACATTATTGGTAGATATAGTTTTAATGACGGAGTTCTTCCCCGTTAGATAAGCTTTGTTTTTTTAAAGGATTTTTTAAATATTTTGCTTGTGAAACTAGAATGTTTGTGTTGAACTCCTTGTGTTGTCAGATAAACGTGAAAAGCGGAAGACAGCCAACACAAAATCTGCTGACTTCAGGTTCTGTCTTGCAACAATGTCCTCGGTCAACTCGTCAGGCTAAACTAAGGATGTTTTATAAAGAATCCAGAACTTTTTAAAATTAATTCTTACCTACAAAAGAGCTGACAGCTCAGCAGCAAAAAGCTGGCTAGAAGAAGAAGAAGAAGAAGAAGATATAACTCTTACCCTAACCCTAAACCCATATACATTAATATCTTGTGTGTCGCCTCCACCTGTGGATGTAATTAGAAGCAATCTTAAAGCAGGGACATCAATGTCGTCTATTAGCTGGCCTTAGAAGCAGACTCAACAGAGCACCTGCAATAGATGTGAAGATGTGTTTTAGTTATCTTTCTGACACTTCATAAGAAAGTCCACATGTTTTGACTAGTATGTATTGATTAAGGCAGATGATGTTTCTTTTGGTTGAGAGTTAATGAGGATGTCATGTGGTCAGCATAGCGACCAACCGCTTTTCATTTTCCCCAACTAATACTCATTAGAGCTGGGGGAACTTTGTCTTTACCTGGATTAAAAACCCGGGACCCTCCGTTTCGGAAGCCAAGCGCTTTACAACTCAGCCACTGCGCCTCCCTGAATATTGATTGTGTATGTGTAATAGAACCACAATTGCCACTTTGTTTCGTTAGTTCCTGGATGAAACTTTTTGTTTTCTTCCTTGCTACTGCGTCTTTCCTGCTCCTGTATAATGCTGAGTGTTCTCTGGTCCAATATCACTGGCGAATAATCAAAGGGAGGGTGTAACTGGGAGAAAGTTTTCGTACTGCATTTGAGCTCACAGTAATCACAACTCAATTATTAAAAATTTCAGGTCTGCTTCGGGAGTCGAACTCATACTCTTTGTTAAGTTGCCAAGTCATTTATGCCAATCAGCCAACACATATTTAGCTGCTGTTTTGTTCTTAATTACAAATGATACTTTTCTGAATGTAGACGGTAGAGTCAGTGGAGGGCTGAATTAGAATGAATTAGAAAGGCCAATAATAATAGAAGGCACCTTAACAAGGCCTCAGTACAAGAGAATATTTCACGGGGGGGGGGGTATAATCGTGAACAGTTGGTCAGTCGGAAGCCGGTCAGGGATGGAATGAAGACTAGAATTTGTGGTTGTCATTACGATGTGAGAGTTGAAGCGGCTCCTTCGGTAGAGAAATAAGTTCATACTTAGACCTAGGTGGTAGTGACATGGGTGTTATGTGTAAACGAGTTCATAGCACTTGTCAAGGATGAAATGAAATCTAATCAAACAGTCATTGTCTACCATACCGTTTCATAAGACGCCTAACTTTTAATTGACCGGGTTAACTATATTATATTAGTAACAATGACACTTGCAGACCTTTGTTTGATAAACTGTATGTTTAGCTTTTAAATTAGCTTTTAGTTCATGAGAATAAAAAATAAAAAACAAAACAAAAAAAACAACAACCTAGGAGCAAAATATTTTCCTATTAAATATTTCAACTGCTGTGATAAACTTTATCAAAACTTGTATTTTGGGCATTATTACGATGTGATATTGGGGGAAACAACGTATATATGCAAGTGTTATTATGTAATGAACTGGGTGATATGGCCTTCACCTTGCTGTTCACAAAATGTTTACACGTGGAAAGATAAAATCTAAACGTCCAAGCTTGCCTGCTTCATTGAAGAGTATACGTTTAATTATCTTGTGGCGTCATGTACTGGTTTGGCTCTGTGTCAAACGTTAGAACTGATCTACATCGAAACGTGATTTATTCAGCAGGTTCATGTGATTTCAAACTAGACTGCGTAGGACTGATCTGTTTAGTCTGTCTTGACTACTATTTTTTTTTTACTTACTTTTTTTCTTACAAGTAAAAGAAGTTCTGACATCCTCTGCAGCATAATTCTTATCAAAACTCAAAGCTAATATAGATCACTGGCTTCTAGAGTCTTTTTTGTTTTTTTTTGGATGCCTTGAGAAGTGCATTGACATTGACCCGGAGACGGGATAGAACATTCCCGAGATATGTGAAGGTCAAAGGAGATATCGCAGATTTCGTTCCTCTGCCCCGGCATGGAGTCACTGATTGTCTGCCCCGGCATGGAGTCACTGATTGTCTGCAACTGACGCGGTGCTTCTTGTTTCACTTAATGAACACACACCACAGTGTGGCTAGATACGTGCATAAAACACACACTCTATTGAAAGACACAGAGAGGAGAGAGAGAGACACACACACACACATAGAGAGAGAAAAAGGGAGAGTGCAATTAGATACACACAATGTACTGAGAGACACACAGCGAGAGAGAGAGAAAGAGACAGACAGACGGGGAGAGAGAAGGAGACAGACAGACGGGGAGAGAGAAGGAGACAGACAGAGGGGGAGAGAGAAGGAGACAGACAGAGGGGGAGAGAGAAAGAGACAGACAGAGGGGGAGAGAGAAGGAGACAGACAGACGGGGAGAGAGAAAGAGACAGACAGAGGGGGAGAGAGAAGGAGACAGACAGACGGGGAGAGAGAAGGAGACAGACAGACGGGGAGAGAGAAGGAGACAGACAGACGGGGAGAGAGAAGGAGACAGACAGACGGGGAGAGAGAAGGAGACAGACAGACGGGGAGAGAGAAGGAGACAGACAGACGGGGAGAGAGAAGGAGACAGACAGACAGGGAGAGAGAAGGAGACAGACAGACAGAGACAGACAGACGGGGAGAGAGAAATAGACAGACAGACGGGGAGAGAGAGAGAGAGAGAGAGAAAGAGACAGACAGACAGTCGGGGAGACAGAGAGAGAGAGAAAGAGACAGACAGACGGGGAGAGAGAAGGAGACAGACAGACAGAGACTGACAGACGGGGAGAGAGAAAGAGACAGACAGACAGAGACAGACAGACGAGGAGAGAGAGAGAGAGAAAGAGACAGACAGACGGGGAGAGAGAAGGAGACGGACAGACAGAGACAGACAGACGAGGAGAGAGAGAGAGAGAGAGAAAGATGTGGAGATTGCTAGAGAGAAGAACACACAAAAAAAGATGAAAGAGAAAGAGGAAACCTGATAGAAAGAGATGGAGAAAGCTCGTGATGGTGAAAGAAACAGAGAGAACAAAAGAGACGCTATTGAAAGATAAAGAGAAAAAAGCCGGGCAAAGATCAAAATAAAGAAGTGTCTGTATATATTCATATAAGATCTAGAAAGAAAGTAGGAGAGGAGAGATAGCCAAATAACCGCCCCCCCCCTCTATCTTCAACAATAAATATATATTCGATGTTTTAGATAAATTCCTTTAGCTCCACAGTCCAAGCTGACGTGTCCCAAGGTGAGAAGATCAAAAAAGGAACAAGACATGAGACAAGAACAAGACATCGCAACTCTTGGAATGCGTAGTTCATTTTGTTGGAGAAGGTGTCCCGCAAACCTCATGCGACGCTCCATGTCTCACATGTATATGTTGCTTTTGGCATGACGATTGTGTTAAGAAGGTGTATTTTTGTCTCAAGTCCAATGGTTTGGCTCGTCCAAATAAGCTGCTGTATTTGTAAAATGCTCCCTGCCTTTCCTATTCGGCACGCTACATCATGGAAGGCATCCCCACCATTTGTTATGATGCTGCCAAGGTAAGTGAACTGGTACAACTCTTCAAGCTTTGACTCGCCTAGTCTGACAGAGCCTACTCAAAGCAGCCAACTTAATCATAATATGATAGAATAGGCTGAAAAAAGGGCGTGACCCCGTAAAGGAATAACGTTGCATTATGGGGAGAAATGTAGTGAGTTTGGGGGGGGGGGGGGAGTATATGAAGCATGATGTGGGAAGTATGAGAGAAAGGGAGAGAGAGAGAGAGAGAGAGCGTAATGTTCGTGGAAAAAAAGGGGTGCAAGAGGTGTAGAATATGTCTATTTTGATAAAATTATACAGAGAAGATGAAAAGAAAAACGCGAGATGAAGCAGAAGAGGAGAGAGAGAGAGAGAGAGAGAGAGAGAGAGAAGGCAGGGTGGGGGTTACATGCAAACGGCGCCAAAAGATAAAATATAAATAAAACTTGATGTTTCACCTTTATTTTGTTGACATTTCCCACCGACCTACTTCAAACTTGTCCGATTGGTTAAAACCTGCGCAGAACTGTCCAATCAAATAACTGATATTTTGGTATTCCCAAAACACACTAAGTTGTCGCTGAATGATGGACTTACATAATAATTGAAACCTAATGTTCTTGGACTTGTCTGCAGTTGTTAGTATCAAGTGCAATGTCGTAACTAAGCATCCATTCAACGTAATGTTTTTATAACGAAAAATCCATTGTATGATTATTGAAGTAGAATAAGTCAGAATGGGTGATTTATCTTCTTTTTCTTCATCATGGCGCAAGGCCGCTCTGACATAGTTTGGTGTCTACTTAAAATGCTGCCCACCCGTAGGCATCTCATTAATTGACATTATAAGCCTTAAATGTACTTTTGTCAACTGTACTATGGGGCGCCGCGTTTCCTCTATGTTTTTTTTTTTGTTTGGAAGGAGCATATGCTATAGTATATAAACCAGCATTTAAAAAAAATTCTTCTTATTTTTAGACAAACAATCTTCTCCATCCTTTTGAATTTTTTGCTGGGAGCGCAGATTTCATCTCGCCATTAGAATATTAGGTAGATCAGAGATGCCAAAAATACGGCCCACGGGGCAGATCCGTCCCGCGACAAGATGTTACCCGCCCGCCGAAACATCGGACCAAAATGTAGTAGATCCCAGAAAAAGTTGATGTTTTTAAAAATGTATCTGCCCCTACGTTAGGGCTCTCAGTCTTTCCTTCATGGATTTCATTCGTTGCTATTCTAATAGTCATATTAAGACTAAGACTGCTTTATTGATCCTTATGGAAATTATTTTCTCATATAAAGACAACACAACAGAAACATTCACGGAAATAGAACAGACACAACGTAAAGAGTTCATTCAGCGACGACACACAGTTATCTTTCATGTTTCTGTTATGCTTTTTTTGTTCTTGAACTAGCCTTGTGCATGGCCTCTTGTGTGTGACCCAGAGCATCCCTTTGGATCGTCTTTTTGTATCAATGCAAATGGTACCGTACCATTGAACAGATGTGCGTTAATTAGATGAGAGATCCGAAGGAAACCAAAAGTAGACTGAATGTCAAACTTCGAAGAACAGTGGAGATGAAGGGTTGGATGTCACAATGGAGATGTAGGGTTGGATGTCACAGTGGAGATGTAGGGTTGGATGTCACAGTGGAGATGTAGGGTTGGATGTCACAGTGGAGATGTAGGGTTGGATGTCACAATGGAGATGTAGGGTTGGATGTCACGGTGGAGATGTAGGGTTGGATGTCACAATGGAGATGAGGGTTGGATGTCACAGTGGAGATGTAGGGTTGGATGTCACAATGGAGATGTAGGGTTGGATGTCACAATGGAGATGTAGGGTTGGATGTCACAGTGGAGATGTTAGGGTTGGATGTCACAATGGAGATGTAGGGTTGGATGTCACAATGGAGATGTAGGGTTGGATGTCACAATGGAGATGTAGGGTTGGATGTCTCAATGGAGATGTTAGGGTTGGATGTCACAATGGAGATGTTAGTGTTGGATGTCACAATTGAGATGTAGGGTTGGATGTCACAATGGAGATGTTAGGGTTGGATGTCACAATGGAGATGTTAGGGTTGGATGTCACAATGGAGATGTTAGGGTTGGATGTCACAATGGAGATGTAGGGTTGGATGTCACAATGGAGATGTAAGGGTTGGATGTCACAATGGAGATGTTAGGGTTGGATGTCACAATGGAGATGTAAGGGTTGGATGTCACAGTGGAGATGTTAGGGTTGGATGTCACAGTGGAGATGTTAGGGTTGGATGTCACAGTGGAGATGTTAGGGTTGGATGTCACAATGGAGATGAGGGTTGGATGTCTCAATGGAGATGTTAGGGTTGGATGTCACAATGGAGATGTTAGGGTTGGATGTCACAGTGGAGATGTTAGGGTTGGATGTCACAATGGAGATGTTAGGGTTGGATGTCTCAATGGAGATGTTAGGGTTGGATGTCACAGTGGAGATGTTAGGGTTGGATGTCACAATGGAGATGTTAGGGTTGGATGTCACAATGGAGATGTTAGGGTTGGATGTCTCAATGGAGATGTTAGGGTTGGATGTCACAATGGAGATGTTAGGGTTGGATGTCAAAATGGAGATGTTAGGGTTGGATGTCACAATAGAGATGTAAGGGTTGGATGTCACAGTGGAGATGTTAGGGTTGGATGTCACAGTGGAGATGTTAGGGTTGGATGTCACAATGGAGATGTTAGGGTTGGATGTCACAATGGAGATGTTAGGGTTGGATGTCACAGTGGAGATGTTAGGGTTGGATGTCTCAATGGAGATGTAAGGGTTGGATGTCACAGTGGAGATGTTAGGGTTGGATGTCACAACGGAGATGTTAGGGTTGGATGTCACAATGGAGATGTTAGGGTTGAATGTCACAGTGGAGATGTTAGGGTTGGATGTCACAATGGAGATGTTAGGGTTGGATGTCACAATGGAGATGTTAGGGTTGGATGTCACAATGGAGATGTTAGGGTTGGATGTCACAATGGAGATGTTAGGGTTGGATGTCTCAATGGAGATGTTAGGGTTGGATGTCACAATGGAGATGTTAGGGTTGGATGTCACAATGGAGATGTTAGGGTTGGATGTCTCAATGGAGATGTTAGGGTTGGATGTCACAATGGAGATGTTAGGGTTGGATGTCACAATGGAGATGTTAGGGTTGGATGTCACAATGGAGATGTTAGGGTTGGATGTCACAGTGGAGATGTTAGGGTTGGATGTCACAATGGAGATGTTAGGGTTGGATGTCACAATGGAGATGTTAGGGTTGGATGTCACAGTGGAGATGTTAGGGTTGGATGTCACAGTGGAGATGTTAGGGTTGGATGTCACAGTGGAGATGTTAGGTTTGGATGTCTCAATGGAGATGTTAGGGTTGGATGTCACAATGGAGATGTAGGGTTGGATGTCACAATGGAGATGTTAGGGTTGGATGTCACAGTGGAGATGTTAGGGTTGGATGTCACAATGGAGATGTTAGGGTTGGATGTCACAGTGGAGATGTTAGGGTTGGATGTCACAATGGAGATGTAAGGGTTGGATGTCACAGTGGAGATGTAAGGGTTGGATGTCACAGTGGAGATGTAAGGGTTGGATGTCACAGTGGAGCTCGCGTGGTCTGGAAGGGGGAAGTCACTCTTATTTTTTAGAAGTTTTAGAAAATGTAGTTGTTGGTTTTGTAGTGGATGTGTGAAGTCTCTCAAGACACTTGCTTTTCTTACAAGACTGCATCTTATCTTATCTTCTTATCTTATATAATACAAACGTTACTTCAAAAAAGATGATGATTACGTCCTACGCGTCATGCATTCAGTCATGCATATTAACCAATGACTTAAATTCTGCCAAGTCACTGGTTTTCCTGGCTAGCTCAGACAACCCATTCCATGCTCTAATAGCACTAGGGAAGAAGGAGTATTTGTACAAATTTGTCCTAGCATATGGGACAAGAAGTCCGTTTTATTCTTTGTGTTTTTCAGAGTATTTTATTAAATTTTGTTTTTGTATTTGAAGATTATGGTTAAGTGTTTTATGTATAATTGCTACTTTACTTTTGAGTCTTCTTTCCTGAAGGCTTTCTAAATTAAGTGATTTAACTAAGGGTGTTACTCTAGTCAAATGTGAATATTCGTTTGTTATGAATCTCACTGCTCTATTTTGTGTCTGTTCCAGTTTCTTTATGTTTTATTGAGTTAAGGGGTCCAAAACGGAGGATACATATTCTATTATTGGCCTAACCAAGGTTAAATAACATTTTAGTTTTATGTTCTTATTTGATTTATAGAAATTTCTTTTAATAAACCCTAATGCTTTGTTTGATTTTTTTATAGTTTCATCAATATGGGGATTCCATGACAGTTTTTCATTTATTATAACACCTAGGTATTTTGCGTTTTTAGTTTGTGTTACTGGTTTGCCATGAATAAGACAAAGAGTTTTCCCAGATACGACTGACCTGTCCTTACACCACGCACTACTTATGGCTTTCTTTGTAAACCTTACCAAATTTCAACAAATGAAATGCTAATGCATATTTTGTTTACTTACATACCAAAGAGAAGCACTTACCTGTAAAAGTTTAGTATTTTGTAGATAAGAAATGTGCAAAACGAAATAGCATTATGGTGAGTTCTAGGAGAAAATACTTTTTTTTTTTAGACAGGGAAAAATCTTTAGAAATGTGCAGGGGAGATGAATCCTTTGTTGAATGGACCTCATTCACCAATCGTAAATAGACAATATTTAGCCACGTGATTCTCTATTTCTTCTATACAAATTACGATCTAATTTTAAAACATAGTGGCTATCACGTGAGTTTTTTTCCGTTGTTTTATCAATATTATCACGTGACTAAATGTTGTTTGTTTACGATTGGTGAATGAGGTACATTATTATATTTGGAACTGCGTCCAAAAGACGTGTGCTGTAGTCACTTAAAAACTTTTATTTATGTGTCCTGGCTGTTCTCTGTTGTTGTTTTGGGCCTCATTCGCAAATCGTAAACAAACAACATTGAGCCACGTGGTTCTCTATCTCTTCTATACAAATTACCATCTAATATTCAACAACAATGGTTATCACATGACACTTTTTTAGTTGCTTTATCAATATTATCACGTGATTAATTGGAAATTTTTACGATAAACGAAACAATGTCAACGCGCTGTTACCAACTTTAAAAAATTGGCTACGAAAGAAACTTTCATTCAACAGTGCCGAAAAGGGAAAAAAAAAGATGATATACCTTAAAAAAAGACATAGCTTATCAACTACAGACAACACTTCCTTTATTATGTGCACCGGATATATTTATCTCTAGTTTTTCCGCCATAGATAAGACTCTCTATAAAAGCTGCTGTAGTCTTAGTTAAGAAAAAATATTGCTATTCTAATAAGCTACGCCACTCCCTCCACATAAAAAAAACACATACAGATTTTTGTACATTACCGTCAAATGTTTCGTGGATAGAGAGTGTGGGGCGGGGGGAACACATGAAACTGTGTGACACAGAAACGGGTGAGCCATAGACTGTCTTATAGACAACTCAAGTAGTTCTAGATCTTTAACTTGACCTATTTCTTGACACGGACAGAATCTGCTCTGGCCAGAGGCGCAGTGAGAGGGGGGCAGCGGCTCGAGGACCCGTGCGCAATCCTCAGGGGGCGCCACACGCAGAGAGCCGCAAAAAGAAAAAAGTAAAATTAGTGTAGATATTTAAGTAAGGTAATACAATTTAAGGTTATTTGTATTACATTATTATTAAGTACTTTAAGTCCTCTATTTCCCAACTGATGTTCATTGCAAATGGGAGAGGAGAACGGGCGCGAATAAAGTTTTTGTTGCCTCGGGCACACGTTTTACTCACTACGCCTCTGGGTGTGGCTAATAAAGCCAATTCTGGAGTGGCAGATTTTGCCACAGTTCGTACATGTATGCATCTGTTTTAGGGCTAGCAGCGTTCATTTTCTTTCTCTTGACTGAGGCCGCTTCATTTCATTTGCTCTCAGCGAGGTTCGTACCGGCACGCATAGTCTGTCTCCTTGTACCCGCTCTCGGGTTATTTCCACCCACAAACTTTCGTTGATGTCTTTGGTTTTCATGTCTCGCTTGCAGACATCTCTATAGGTTAGTTTTGGGCGCCCCTTGGGTCCGACTCCCTCCACAAGCTCAACATATAAGATATCTTTCGGGCTTCTACCATCTAGCATGCGGGGGACATGTCTGAGCCAGCGTAGTCTGTGTCAAGTGAGCATAGATACTGTGCATAGTGGCCAATTTCAAAACTTCCTGATTGGAGACATGATCCCTCCAGGAGATGCACATTATGCGACTAAGGAAGTACAAGTGGAGACTATTTAATCTAAACCAGTTTAATTGAGTTAAGTATTTTATGCTATTACATATTCAAGGCGATGTGTTTCAATCTCTTATGTAAATATGTATATGTGTGGTGGGAGGTATTTGTGTGATGCACTCAGCAGGCACGACAAAATCCATATTTAAAATTTACAAGGCCTATATCTGGATTGGAACTTGACCCCACTTGTTAGGTAACCAAGTAGTTTAAGCCGCTCATCCAGAAGGTATTAAAAGAGAGACATGTTTCTACAGAGGCCCTATGTTCCATGAAGAACACAAAGGACAGGTAATGATGATGGCCATCAAAACTACAGCACAAACTGCAGATTCTGGCATTACAAAACACAAAACAGATGTATGGCAAGAATTTGTTTTCAGCTCTTGAAAAAGAAAAGTTCCGCTAGAAATGATACGACGTTCATTCGGCTAATTATGTCAGGGTATAATAGCAATTGATTCTATGTAGACAATGACTCCATGGATCCTCCGAGTCGAAAACTCCGCAGTACCAAGCGAACCACTAGACTGTGACCAGACCATCTTGATTCCCACGAAAGAAATCTCTTAAACGTAAACTTCAGCCATTCTGTGTCTAATATATTCCTACTAGTGAGTCGGCTCTGTTAAACATTGCTGGAGGAGGTGGGTATATCGAGGTGGGACGGGACTGTTGACCTCTGGGCAACATATTACATCCTGTCGAAACACAACTAATCAGAAGGATTCTTTCGTTGGAATCTTTTGTTTTGAATGTAGGCAAGCAATTTAACCAAAGGGAGTCAAAGTGAATGTGAATGTTGAGCAGTTCATGTCACTTGTCTTTAGTTCAGCCCCCTACCTCCCACTAGCCAGTAGTGTCACAAGAACAGTTAGACAAATAAATCTTCCTCTCCCACGGAAAGACTTCCCAAAATACTGTGTCACTCACTTCCTAAACTCCTTGTTGTGTATTTATCCTTTCCTGCAGAACTTCTTTACGACAACGACCTCATCACTATCGTCTCTGTCCTGCAAGACGCAAAGGTGTCTCTCTCTCTCTCTTTGCCATTGGGTGAAACTCCGCTGTGTTGCTGTTTCACAGCATTGTGTTTATAATATCAGTTGTGAATGGCGCGTTGGTCCGCACTAAATGCTCTCCGATTACTTTAGTTTCGATGTCTTGTAGTATGCTTTAATGCAGACGAACCTCCATTAGACTCGAGTAATGGCCCTTGACTAGATCTCTTATGCCCATTGGTTCCCGTTCATTACTTAGCCTGCACTCTGTTGACTAAGACGAAATCTGTCCATTGCATTGCTTCAGAATATTATCAAGAAAATGGGTTGAACCACTTTGGAAGAACTTACAGCGCTACCCAGAACTGGTGAAGGGGAGCACGGGGACGTACCTTCTTTCGTTAGAAGCGCTTCACAAGTCATAAGTTGAGAATCATTGTTTTAGTTGTTGTTTAACACGATGCGGGAAAAAAACGTTTTCCATCTCCGGATATTGGCATCTGGTTTTTTTTTATTGCTTCTTCTTCTCGGTACTCAGTCTATCACACTATCCCAGAGTTGGCAACTGTACATGTCATGTTTATTTTGGGATGTGTAGGGGGCTAAAGTACTTTCACCTACACTATTCCTAGAATCTTATGCTAATCAGTGGCGTCACTAAGGGGGTGCGGTCCGCAACCAAGTGACACCCATTTGGGGGGGGGGGGTGACCCCAAGTGAAAAAAGTACTTTTGGAACAAATGACAATTTTAAAAAGTAAGTACTAGTAGCTAAATATTGGAACATGTTATTCACAATTGATAAATAGATCTATATACATTAAAAAAATATTTTGACTAAGCATATTTTAATTTTTTAATGAAATTATACAAATAGTCAAAAACGTTGCATCATACTTTATATCATTCTTTATACTTTCAGCTGTATATAAGCTGCATGTATATAAACACTGCTTTGATTTTTAACAATCTTTTTATCAAATCTATTGAAACAGTAGGTAGCACCGTAATATCAGGATGCCAACCACTACAAATGACGACATTCTTCAGGCATACAATATTATCAAAATCTCACATGTAGTTGATGTAAAGTTTGTAGAATTATCAAGGAAATAAGTGACGAGATTTCTGAAGATGATAATGTAATTTCAGATGTTGTATCCAAGATGATGTAAACGTTACAGAGTTGAATGAAATAGACTTAGATATTTTAGTGGATCGTTTCTTTTTGTCGTGGGGCTATTTCACGAAAGGAAAAGTACGTGCCAGTTGTTAAAAGAATTGTTCTGATGCTTCCTATTGGGGGATGATTTAGTCACTTCATAGCAAGAAATTGTGTCGTTTTTATGTTGTCAACTATTTTCAACTAATTCTATAGAAATGAAATACAAATCAGATTCATAAGTTTTAAGGGAAACCAAAGCTGGTGAGATCTACTTAATATCTTAAAATGTCTAGAAAGGATTTGGCCTGAATGTAGGATATGTCGAGACCAGGGATATACAAAATGCAGTTTCAATGTCTGGAGCCATAAAGAGTATAGGAAATGTTAAGAACCAACAGAAAAGCTTTTTACTAGATGTGTTTAACATTCACTTAATTTATGTCTCCTCCAATAGAAGTGTTTAACATTCACTTTATTTATGTCTCCTCCAATTGATGTGTTTAACATTCACTTTATTATGTCTCCTCCAATAGAAGTGTTTAACATTCACTTTATTTATGTCTCCTCCAATAGATGTGTTTAACATTCACTTTATTTATGTCTCCTCCAATAGAAGTGTTTAACATTTCTTTTATTTATGTCTCCTCCAATAGAAGTGTTTAACATTCAATTTATTTATGTCTCCTCCAATAGATGTGTTTAACATTCACTTTATTTATGTCTCCTCCAATAGAAGTGTTTAACATTTCTTTTATTTATGTCTCCTCCAATAGATGTGTTTAACATTCACTTTATTTATGTCTCCTCCAATAGAAGTGTTTAACATTCACTTTATTTATGTCTCCTCCAATAGATGTGTTTAACATTCACTTTATTTATGTCTCCTCCAATAGAAGTGTTTAACATTCACTTTATTTATGTCTCCTCCAATAGATGTGTTTAACATTCACTTTATTTATGTCTCCTCCAATAGATGTGTTTAACATTCACTTTATTTATGTCTCCTCCAATAGATGTGTTTAACATTACTTTATTTATGTGGTCAACATTCTTGTTCAGAAAAGGCTTCTTCTTTTGATACAGTAGAAATATTTTTTTCGTTTTAAAATTTTAGCTTTTAGATGCGCATCTTAAGATCTATCTATCTAGATGTCTTTTATTTTATCTATCTTTGCTTTATCTTTTTTTTTTTTTTTGGAGGGAAGGTGTACTAAAAAGCCAAAGATACATAAGTGTAGGCCTACCTTTAAACTATTGACAAACTGGTGGCTAATTAATCTTTTTTTTTTACCAAAACCAGAACACGTTCGACAATGGTACAGACGTCACTTTCACAACGGGCAACTTTATTAAAAATGAAATCGTTAAAGACATTCATTTTAAGTTATAGAGACGTTTTCAAGTTTGAAATCCAGAAAAGAAAAAACCCATTGTAATTTACTAAAGGTTGCATTGTTGCAAAATAGAACTATAAATAAGTTGTAACAACTGAATTTTACAATTTAATTGACACTCATTTTAACAATCAATTAGTGTAGTTAATTATAAGCTATGTGTGTTATGGCTCAATAGACAAAAACAAAGTTACAAACATTTTTTAGGGGGGGGGGGGCGGGGTGACACCCCGAGCTGACCGCACCGGGTGACACCCACCCTAGTGACGCCACTGATGCTAATAATGCATTTTTTGGTGGACTAAAATTATTTAAATTCAATTGGTTAGTGCTTGCATATTTTATCTTTTAACAATGTATCGCTCCACACCAGAGTAAGTTTAAGTAAGTGGTCTAAAAGGATATACCAGAGGCGCCGTCAACAGAAGAATATATCCTTTTTTATAGGATCATGTCCTACGTCTGGCAGTGTGAAAATCTTTCTACTTTTTAAGATATTGTTTAATCATAACTTAATGCTATTTTGTCCATCCAATGCATTTAATACTTCATATATATTGGTCCATACACACATAATCACTCATAACTAAGGAAAAGAAGACATTTTTTTTTTACAATATCCTTCAAGAACAGTAATTCGTATATTCAGGGATTCTCAAAAGAAACCCTTAGGCCTAACTCATATCTCATTAATATTCGTGTTTTTTTTCCTTCCCTTGCATTCTCGTGTATAATGCTAGCATTGATAGAGCGTTTTCACAGATCAACAAAGAGTGAACCAATAGAGAAATAGAACCAGAGACTGCTGACCATGTCCTTCAAAACTGCATTCTTTACCAAGAGACCCGAAGAAGACACTGGCCCCAAAACACCCCATTAGAAAGAAAACTATATGGAGAGCTCCCTGATCTGGAAACCACTGCGCAGTTCATCTCATATATTGGTCTAGTCATCTGAATGCCCCAACATAAAAATGAGAACAAGGAATAAGAAGACCCTTCACTGACTCACTTAGAGATTTTATAATCCCAAAGTACGTAGGCCACAGAAACAGATGACCTTAACATTATCTGACCTAATAGAACGCATGCTCTGAAAGGGGAACTTTACTTCTACTACAATCCAAAGAAACAGTGTATGGCGTATATTGGCGGGAGTGATAATCAATTGCAAGAAGTCACTCGTCTTAGAACTATGATAGTCTGATACATTAGCATCCATGGATTTTCTGAAATATTTCAACAGCTTCAATGCTAGAAGCCAAGAGTTAAAGGTTACTTCCTATTATTAGCTAGCCAATTCTTCCTGGGTTTAAAAAACAACAACACAAAAACCTGGGTACACACGGATCTCGAAAATGGCTTTAAGGATCTCCACAGCAATTTGAGAGAAAATGTACATCTTTGGTAAAAAATTACTAGTCGCGATGAAAAAACTCTGGTTTGACAATTTTAATTTTTTTAAAATTACCCTCGAATATTAAATTTGTTCTGCAGGTCTTGACATTCTAATCATGAACACAAGTACGTCAGCGGGTATTCCCGCATGTATTCATTAAAGAGTTAAATAACTTTCAGGGAGGGAAGGAAGAGGGACGTGATATAAAAATTTCCAATGTTTAGACTTCGAATTTCATATACGTACTCTGAGTTGATTTATTCAAGAGCGTAATCAGGATTTTAATCCTGGAAGGGGTTGGATAGGTTCTGGTTAATAAGTTTCATTTTTGTTTTTCTTAATCTATGACTCAGTTAGTTAGAACAAAGTAATCGATCATACCATCAGCTTCATCAAGGAGGTCATTGTTTTGAAAACAATGTTTTAAAATGTTACTTCTTGTTTTGTTATCTTCCGTTGTAAAGTTGTGTTCATCTTTTTGTCCATCTTTTTATCCTTTTTTTTTGTCCTTCTTTGTGTCTTTCTTTTTGTCTTGTCTTTCTTTAATCCTTTTTTTTTTTTTTGCTCTCTTAAGGACACGCAAACGTTTTCACTGCGTAATACACACACACACACACACACACACACACAGAAGTCAATTGTTGAAAAGCCAGAGCAGTGAATTATTTAAAACCAGGATCTGTGTTCAGTATCCGGCATTCATTTAGTGCAGAAACAAAACAAGCATTTCACTCTTATTGATCTAATTGATTCATTTTGATTTGGTTGGTAGTTGTCTGCGATCAAACGATTGGTCACTGATGCTTGAGTTCTAGACGCAGTGTTGCTAGGCTTTTAGCACAAATGTGTCTATTTTTTTTAATTATGGCTACCTAACACAAACATGTTGGAAGGAATAATAGGCTTACCATAGCGACATATTGTTAGTTGTTCAATCTCTCAAACCTATCAGGATAAGCACATAAACACACAACGTTGGTGTCCTCATTACGCAACAAACTTGTTTGATATTGGCTTATGCTTACAAGTGGATCTATCAAAATAACCGGCAATTAACTAGTCAGATTATTGAGTAAAGAGTTTAATGATTTTAAATTGGCATTAATTTCGTGATTCAAGTATGTTGGCGGTACGTGATGAAAAGAGCTCTCTTATAACAAGTATATCAAGTTGAGGAGATGAGGTTAACATAGAGACACTTACATTCTAGTGTTTTGTTTTTTTAATTCAATTATTAATGCATATAAGTCCATCAGAGTTTGTTTTTTCTAAGCATAAACACATCCGATGGCGTCACTAGTGTGGGTGTCACACGGTGCGGCCCGCGCCCGCCCTAGTAACGCCACTGGACACATCTACTTGATTGTGTACAGTTAAACAGTTATAACTTTTTTACTTACCAAGATATACAGTACAAGGGCACGATGATATAAGAAACCAATAATTAGCCACCATCGGCAGCGCAGTGCTTCTCTGGGAGGGATAGGCAATACCTGGAAATTTACCTTGTACTTACCATGTAGCGTTCAAGGTGACTAGGTCAATGGTGGAAAAATGATAAGAGATCTGAGAAAAGTGCCTAATGCTTTAAGAGTTTGAGAACAACGGAGTTGAGGCTGTCCAGGCTAGAACAAGTCAGTATAGTCTAATGCAGGACTGGTCATTGTCTTGTTGCCTCCTATTTTGCATGGTTCAGACCTATCTGTAACTTACGGTGCACCCGATCAGGAAACGCGTCTCTTGATATCTTCTTTTAATACCTGCTTTATGTTCCAATAATCTAGTGACCGAACATTTAAATTTTAAATACATTTGTTTTAAGTCTATATAACTTTTAGCTGGAACACCGGCACCTCTTTTATTATTTTCATTTTTGTCGCAATTCCAATCAAATTGCCCACTTTTTATTAATCCACTTAACATACTTTTAAGCTTGTGAATTAAAGTATCTGTTGCGTTATATCGAATGGCCCTCTCTTTTTCTCTCTCTCTCCCTCTCTCTCTCTCTTTCGCCATTCTCTCTCTGTGTGGGCTCTCCCTTTTTTTTTCCTCTGCGCATCGTAATACTCTTCCAATGAGGCTTTAAACTTGAATTGGAACAGCCCACTATTTCTCTTGATCTCTCTCTCTCAATATCTCTGCCCTCTATCCTCCTGTCTCTCACTGAAACCACTTTTTTGTGCACCCTGCGCATCATAATACTCGTACATATGGTCCTCCTTCTCTCTCTCTTCTGCTCTTTTTCTTCTGTATCTCTGATAATAGACTCTCAGAGTTATTTGGTGTTTTCAAGTAAAAAAAAATAAAAATCTAAATTTGCTTTTATCATTAATCTTTTTAAAGTGTTTACAATGGCGAGCTGTTGTTTTTTTTTTTTTTAAATACAATTTGAAAACACACTGAAGCAGCTATTTCTAATTTTAGGACAAAAAGAAAGAGATGTACGTAAGAATAAAAAAAAGCCCGCGAAAGTCTATTTTGAGCATTGAACCCCTATGCTTTATATATAGAATGCGGCCTTATGGGAAAATATCATAGATAAAAACAAAGGTTTAATATAAATTGAAAGCTTGGGAGTTTTGCGCAAATAGCGGTGTTTAGGCTGTGAATCTGTCAAAACTGTGTTTTAGAAAGCAGTTAAGAGATAAAAGGAACCCGTGTAGAAAATTTCATGCAAATCCGTACTGTAGTTTAAGATCTCTTGATACATTAGTTCATAAATTAGTCGTTTTTGAGTGTTATTTTTCACTTACAACATACATTTGTCCTAGAAAAAAAAAAGAGAAAAAAGAATTGGCCTGTAATGAGAATCGAAACCACTATATTCGAGTGACGCCATATCAACTTATGTATCCAGCCATACAACTATGTGTGAAGTTTTAGCTTGAAATTAATGATTAAATTGTTTCCTTCAGTTTTTGACCAACTTCCATCTTTTTTACCACCCATGAAGAAAGTGTGAATAACAAGTAGGAACATAGTGTGTGTGTGTGTGTGTGGGGGTGATCATGCCTCTTTAGCTGTCACTCAAACAAAGTCAAATATTGTTTTAAAATTTGTACCTATTTCATCTTGGATTGATTTCAGAAGATTAAAAATAGCCGTTGTAATTGAACATTAAATCTAATTTCAAATAGCCCTTTTAGACACACAGACAAAGGAAACATAACAGTAATTAGAATTAAAAAGATTATTCCAAGGTGGGTAGGGGGCTCCTTCCTTCAAATTAAATAAGACTTCAATAATAATTATATTATTAATATGCATAATTTTAATAAACATTCAGATTTCCTATTTGCCTATTCCATGCCTATTTACGCGTGTTTGTGTGTGTGTACATAGTAAATCTTTATTACATTTTGACTCTTCATTCTTCGGAAGACGTTTATTGTACCCTAGAATAGGTTCTTCCTGAAGTTAGTGGAAAAATAGTAGACTCCCCGCCGCTGCCAGCAAGGCGGTCTATGGGAGCGCCGTGAGCCCGCAGCGGGGGGCGGAGCCCCGCCTCCAAGCACTATTTATGATATTGAAGGCCATCAAAATACATATTCTGAGGTATCTACAGTACATTACCATGCTATTAAAAAGTTTTATTTCAAGGTCTCTGTCACAACCTTATTATGGGGTCGACCCCCAGTTCGGCATAGGATTTCCTTGATTAAAACCCGATCTCTATAACTGTCTTCCAAAATTATGAAGGGTGTATGTGCAATTCACGCGATAATATGAAAAAAAAAAATATTAATTGTTGTTTTAAATTGTGTCCAACTTATATGCATACTAAATATAATTTTTCTCTTTAAAAAAAAAAATAAACATTTTTGTGTGTAAATATTGTACTTAGTATAACTTGTCTTACATAACGTAACTATAATAATAATAATCTTTATTGTCCGTATGGAAATTTATCTTACAATTTGTGCATTACACCAAACAAAAATCATTATAACTATAAGAAACCAAAATGTACATTCACACCAGACTCACTCATCATAAAAATGTAAAAAAAAAATATTTTTTAAAACAAAATCTACAACAGTTTGCATATATATGGTCTCCTTCAGTCTCGAAGCGATTATGGATCATCTCATGGAAATTAGAGGAAGGCCTGGCCATTAGCTGTGGTCGGAACGATGACTCCCACACATCAGTTCTCCCCCTCTCCACGCAGCTGATGTATCCAAAGAAACGGCAGTGCCGATACAGTTTGGGGTCAGCAGCGTCGCAGGTTCTGGGAAAGTGTAGCACTGGATGCTGCAAACTGCCTTAAGGTCGCCAGCTCCTGATTTTTCCTCAGGGTTGACTCCCGAAGACTTTCCCATGATTGGGTAAAGCTGCAAGGCAACAGAGGTTTGAATTCAGAGTTTTCCTACTCCTAGGTGGGTAGCCAGCCATGGCTAACGAGCCCCTCCTGCCCGAAGCTTAATGGTTAAGACGCCAGTTACTCGCCTTTGCCCCTTCTCCAGTTAGTGAGAACAGTTCCGCCGGACTCAATATCTGATCCACACGTGAAGGCCAGGAGTTGGACTGGTTGTCAGAGGCTATTTGAGACGCATGCCAATAGGAAGCATTTATAGGTATTGGAGTGCTTACATTCATTACCACTTCCGCAATGACAACCTTGCGGAACCCACAGTTTGCATAAATATGTTAAAAATATGGTAGATATTTACCCTTCCTAATAAAGAGCCTCCCGTGTTTGTTACTATTAATAATGAATAGTTGTAAAAGTGGTGTATCTTTAAAATAAAACTGCTTGCATAAGAGATTTAAAAAATTAGATTTTTCACTTTCAGAAAAGAAAACGTAGCCATTGCGGGATGGACGGACAGACATTCCACACAAAACTAATAGCGTCTTTTCCCCTTTCAAGGGCCACTAATAATCAGTCACTAAATTCCGGACCCCCCCCCCCCCCCGAGAATGTTTTAATTCGGAAGGGGGGAGTTGAAAATCCTTTCCTGGCTACGCCCATGGCCTATTCTACATTTAACCACAAATCCTGCACTCTCTTAATTCTGTCTTGATATGGGGCAGTTTAGCGATGCCCTACTCGCCTACGCGAGAGCTAACTCAGTCGAAAAAAATTAGCAAAGGACAGCAAAGATTTCTACATCCTGTATATTTAAAGCCACTAAGAAGAAAAAACATGTTATCTACCACCGCCAAAACAAACAGGCGACCCATTAAACAAATATATATATATATATATACACACACATACATATATATATATATAAACATTCCATTTTGCGTGTGAGTTTTTAGGGATTTTGTTTGTGTGTATGTGTGTATAAATAAGGGTTTGTGTGCAAGTGTGTGTGTGTGTATGTTATCAATTGAATGGAAAGATCTACGTCCTTCGCTGTGTTGAAGGTTGTACAACCTGCCCAGAAAGATTTGACACGAGGAATATTCCATGTACTTAGTATGTGGCATGTTCATGAGGGCAGGTTTGTGAGGTTTAATTTATATGTAGCAAGTGTCCCTGTAGAAATTTTCTGGCATATAGTCCACAGCAAGTGTCCCTCCAGTCTAACTAGAACATGTGTAAGTGACATCTCAGGAAAAGAAACAACAGATAGACGACATGAGTGGTTGTTTAACAAACTGATGTCTTCACTGGAATTGAAGGAAATGTTAAGCTTACTTAGTTATAGCCATCCAAAGATTGTGTGTGTTAAACTGCTACACCCAGTGGCTCAACTAAAACTTTCTTTCTTTACCTGTTGAACCCAATGGCTCCTCAACATCGGCTCTAGCCAGTGTCAATAGCTCCATTAGAACACACTATGTCTCGCGTTTACAACTGATTCTCAATATGCAATAAAACTCAAACCTGATCTTAAAGAAAAAAAATTGTAAAGTAAAAGATAAGATTAGACCAGTGATGCCCAAACCGCGGTCACAGACCAGATCCGGCCCGCGACGTAGTTTTATCAGGCCCGCCTAAACATCGGCACAAAGTGAAGAATTTTAGTAAACTATCTTCAACTCTGAAGGAACACCCGAAACACGTACAACATTTAACACTAACATTGACTCTATTTCATAACCACTCATTGTTTTTATTCCTGACACCAAACATTTTTGATGTTTATTTAACTAGCCAAGATAAACGGCGTTGTCCATGTTTATTCTTCAGAATGGGCTATGTTGCTGCAAGTAAATATTATATGTGTCAGACGCAAATAGTCCAATTCTCCTTCCCACAACCAGAAGCCCTAAAATATAAAAAAGAGCTAAATTTGTCTCTATTAAAGAAGGAAACTTAGCTTTTTAGTTCAGTCGTTGTCAAAGTATTGGATATTTGATATATGTCGCCTTACGAGCTAATCCATTTTCACTCTCTTTTATTTATTTTTTTGGCAAACAGGAACATTAGTCATGTTTGACAGAGATCTAAATCACTAGATCAGTAATGCCCAGAATTAACTCTTTCTCTCCTAATTGACGATACCATCGTTGGTTTGACCTCATTAAATTTAATGTTTCATTTCTCTAAACTTTACGTTGTTTCCTATAAAGAAGAGCATTTCCCTTGAATTCTATGCCAAATAAAACATTTTCTGATAACAAACGAAAACGTTATTGAAGCTGAATTATAACAGGGAGGGAAATACAAATGAGTCAAATACATAATTCCGCCTAAACGTGGACAAGAGGATGTGTAAAGGCCTGCAGGCCGCGTATCATCTCCGGCTAGTACTATATATATATTAAGGTATTTATTTTGGTAGGTGCTGTTTTATTATTACACATTAAAGTAACGAGCTAAGAAAAACACAGGTTCGTTTCTATGTACTTTATTTATAAACTACTAGGAGTACACACGGCTAGGCCCATTGATTTGATCCCAGGCCTTATATTGTTTATCATGGCCAAACTCCCCCTTCTTTTCTTTTTTATTTTAATAAACGGGCCACACTTAAACGAGCAACCTAACATTTTTTTTTAGTCTGTGAATTAGTGTATCTGTTACATTGAAATTTCACAGCGCGTTCTCTCTTTCCTTCTCTCTCTCTCTCTCTCTCTCTCTGTCTCTCTCTCTCTTTCGCTCTCGGGAAAAAAATGCAGGTCAAATGAAGTCAAAGTAACGTTGGGGCTAAGGGCAGATGTATAAGTGACAATCGAGGCCCAAGTAGCGTAAGTATATCTTTACTAGTCGACCGGCGGCCTAGCATACGCCGCTATTTTGCAGGGCCGGCTTTAGGCCACTGCAACCTATGCGACCGCAGTAGGGCCCGCACTTTCATAGGAGCCGCGCTAATTCTAGGTGTATAAATTATAACATTGAACCATTTTATAACTTATAACAGATTTCCCGCGGCTTCCTGTCGATTTACCAGGAGCGCCTGGAAATCTCCTGAAATTGCAAAATATACGAAAAAGTCCTGGAAATATCCGGAAAATTATTTAAATCTTTAGAAAACTCATACAAATCTCTTGAAATATATAGAGAAAAAATTGTCATTTTGGGGTGTCATTCAATATGAAAAACGCCCATCCTACGCGCGATAAAAAAAAACGGCCTTATCCCGTAATTTTGGAATCTGGTGAAAGAAGCTTATCGTGAAGAATTACTTGAGGTCAACAATTCTCGTAGATAGATTGAAACATTTGGTAATTCTTGCTATTGAGCGTGATCTATGTAGAAAACAGAATTATTATGATGTACTGTATGACTTCGCTACACGCAAGGCTCGTAAAGTAATTCTGTACGTAGTAAAGAATTAATAAAATGCATAGACGAATTTATTTTCTAATATAAACTCTTAATTTTCACTTATAATCCGTATCCCTACCCAAACTGGGCTCCGCGAAATCCGTTTCGCATAGGGCCCCACAATGGTTAAGTCCGCCCTGCTATTTAGTGACGGGTGAATACAGAGTAGATTACTTGTTCTCCCCCACCCCTCTTATTTCCCCGCTAAATTTATGTGAGGTAGAAATAAAAAAAAGAGTGATCATTCTTGGTCACAACGGTCCGGCTCTACTATTTGTGACGGGTAAATACTACTTGTAATAAGAAATAAAGAAACACTGAAGAGTCACCTAAAACAAGGCTTTATTAAACTAGAACGACACATGAACTGACGAAGGAGACTTGGACAGTAGCACACTAAATCAATGTTGTGAACACATTCTCACGACGTTACACAAACATAAACAAATAGGAACTATTTCACCACATTCACCCCGCCTAGAATTAAAATAGCAAGTATAGTAATATAATAGGCCATTGCATAAATAATAAAAGAATGCCAGTTCCTGTAATACCATAGATCAATAAATAGTGTCGAAATATTAGTTTCTCTTGTAATAGTGAATAGTGATACAAAGAAACTTAAAAACCAGTATCTGTAGTTTGATTTATAAACAATTACTAGTTTCTGTTTTAAGCAATAACAAATAGTGTAGTAAGTAAACATAAACTCTAGTATCATTAGCAAGAGATAAACAATGCCAGTTTATGTAGTCAGTATAAGTAGTGCAATAGAGAAACAACTCTAGACTCTATAGTTCGTTCTGGTTCTTCTCTCTCTTAAGTTGTAACGGGGTTGACTATCCTGTTCTACGGTTTGCGAGTCAAGAGTGAGTTCCTGAGCGTCAAGTGGGGTATGATGGTTCAGTGTATTTTCATGAGGAAGCTCTCGGAGATCCTCAGAGCCTTCCAGGGGTTCTTTCCTTTCTTGTATCACCGTAGGGGTGTTGACTGGTACTTCCGTGTTTTGAGCTTCTGGAGGATATTCATTATCCTCGCCCTGAGCGAAGACACTTGTTGTTGTGGATGGGGAGGGGGAGGGAGCCAAGCGTCTTAGAGAGACCGTCTCCTCTTTACCGCTGGGCAACCGTACCACGGCATATTAGGGGTTACGCATCAGCAATTCGACTTCTTCCGTGAGAGGATTATACTTCGAAGATCGGTTCTCTCTTCTCAGCAACACTCGACCTGGGCTAGACAGCCAAGTGGGGATAGATATCCCGAAAGTGGATTTCCGGTTGAACCGGAAAACTCTCTATTGTGGAGTTTCGTTTGTTGCCGTAGATAGTAATGATCTAATCGAGTAAAGGGCCTGGTTCAAGACTAGCTCCCATCTCGAGATCGGGAGATCGAGGTCTTTCAGTGCTAAAGTAACAGCGTTCCATAGAGTTTTGTTTAGTCGTTCAATTTGCCCGTTGCCTGAAGGATTAAAAGCGGTTGTTCTACTTGTAGCTATTCCCCTCTCGTGCAAAAAGGCTTGCACCTCCTTCGACATAAAGGACGTACCTCTGTCAGAATGGACGTACTCTGGCATCCCAACTAAGGAAAACAGCTGATTTAAACACTTTATGACAGTAGGTGAGGACATATCGGGACATGGGTAGGCTAATGGGAAGCGTGAGTACTCGTCCACCATTGTTAATAAATATTTATTGTGAGTAGCAGATGGGAGTGACCCCTTAAAATCTATGCTTACTCTCTTAAATGGTTGGGTAGCCTTGATGAGGATGCCTGAAAATTTTAAAGAATCTAGGCTTCAGTTCAGCGCGAGTTTTACATTGGTGTACCACTTTGCGGACGTTCTCGCAGGAAAAGGGTAAGTTCTTAGTCCGATCGAAATGGAGAAGTCTCGTGACCTCTGGGTGACAGAGGTTATTGTGTAACAGTTTGAGGTCTTCTCCAGTCATTGCTGACACAAAGTGGTTTCTTGAAAATGTATCCGCCGCTGCGTTTTGTTTCCCGGGTCGATATTGGAAACAACTAAGCTCCAGTTGCCATAATTGTACCTTTTCGTTTTTTATCTTGCCCTTGTTCTGCTGGTCAAACATAAAAGACACTGAGCGTTGATCTGTAACCAATGTGAAGGGTCTACTGATAAGGTAATGTTGCCATTTTCTCAGGGCTTCTACAATGACGTATGATTCCTTTTCCACTGCTGAGTGTCTGCGTTCACTATTAGTGAGTGTTCTTGAAAAAAAAAAGGCGAAGGACGGCCGTCTTGATTAAGAGTGGCGGCGATTGCGATGTGAGAGGCATCTGTTTCGACTGTTAGAGGTCGATTATAATCTATCGTCGACACCGCAGCGTTTTCAAGTTCGTGTTTTAGCTGTTTAAAAGCTTCCTGTACTTGTTCAGGGGGAGGAAAGGTTTTGTTGTTTACCAATAAATGGATCTTGTTGGAAAAATTTGGGATCCATTGAGAATAATAGGACAGTAGTCCAATCACCCGCTATTGTGATTTCATGTCTTGTGGTGGAGGTAGATTTCTCAACGCTTGAAATCTTTCGGGGTCTGGTCTTAATTGCCCTTGTGAGATAGCAATAGCAATTTTATCATCGTTAAAGGTGATACCGTACTTTTTAGCGGCGTTGAGAAATCTCTGAAGATTCTGGTCATGGCTACTGGAGTCAGGTCCGCAGATGGTAACGTTATCCACGTAAGCGAACGTATCCTGTAGCCCTTCCTCCTCAATTATTGTGTTGATCGTCCTTTGAAATGCAGCAACTCCGTTTGTCACTCCAAAAGGAATGCGGCAAAACTGATAAAGCTTTCCGCCAGCCTCGAACTCCGTGTACTGCTTTTCATCATCCCTGATAGGTATCTGATGGTAAGCGCTTTTGAGGTTGAATGTACTAAACATTGAGTATTTAGATATTTCCTGCACAAGTTCAACAACTTTTGGCACGGGGTACGCGTCGAGGTAAGTGAATCGATTGATGGTTTTACTATGGTCGATAACCATTCTCTTTTTGTGCCTTTCATCCGTTGTTACAATTATTTGGGCTCGCCACGGGGGCGTGGAAGGCTCAATACTTTTGTCAGATGGAAGTCTCTTGATTTCAGTTTGAATGAATTTGGAGTCAGGCATAGAATATTTTCTAGATTTAGTTGCTATGGGATGGCAGTTAGGAGCAAGATTAGCGAAGAGGCGAGGGGCTTCAACTCGTGCAGCTTTCAGCGTACAGACCTGGAGAGTGCTTCGTTTTCCTTCAAATGGGATCATCAGTTTTTCGTGCTGGCTGATGAAATCTAGCCCTAATATTACATCAGGTACTAGTCCATCTAGTAGTAAGAGCTTCACACTTTTGTATTGTTCATCTTTGTACTTTATTTTGGCGAAAATTTGGCCGTGAGTAGTGAGAGAAAGATGTGTAGAGGTCATGTAGATTCTGTTTCTGGACATTTCTAATTTCCAATTGAAGAATATATATAGCTTTCACTGCTCCCCGTATCTACGAGAGCCTTTAATGGTACTCCATTGACGAGTATTGAAATAGTAGATTTAGTAAGGCCGACGCTGGTGTCGATGCCCAGGAAGATCCAACGGTTGTAGTCGTGACGTCTCATCATCTGCTTTCACTATGGCTGAGGTTATAGATTTGAGTGTCTCTCTGGTCGACCATAGACTTTCTGGAAATGGCCCTTCTTGCCGCAAACGTTGCATGTAGCGTCACGGGCTGGACATCTAAAGCGTTGATGTGGGCTGTTTCCACGACAGAAGCATCTTTTACTAGTCGCCGCACTCACCTCGTGTTCTAATTTTGTCGTTGGAGAGAGCCTCTCCACGTCGGCGTTAGCTCCACAGGGAGTTTGTGTAGATGTTATACGCCATAGCATGGTTATGGGCGTATTCAAGTTGTCTTGCCTCATCAAAGGCGCACTGTAGAGTTAGAGTAGATTTCTCTAAGAGTCGCAGCCTTATGCTGTTTGAAGCCAGTCCAGAAATGAAAGCGTCTCTTTTGAAGATATCTCTGTGTTCTTCAGCAGTGACAGCTTTGAAGTCACAGTCTTTGGCCATACTTTTAAGCTTTAGTAGGAAGGAGTCAACGGTTTTACCGTTTTCTTGTCGACAAAGAGTTATTATGTGCCGTGCAAATATTTCGCTTTTAGGCTTCACGTAGACATTTTGTAAAACTTTGATTGATTCTTCGAACGTGGTACACTCACTTATGTACTGAAATACGCTCGAAGAAACGTAGTTTTCTAGTAATTTCTTTTTATCAATCTCGCAATGAGAGACTAAGGAAATGAAATTCTCAAATGTTCTGAGCCAGAGCAGCCACTTCTCTGCAGCCGATGGCGAGTTAGGCTCTATGTCTAGCTCTTTTGGCTTAAATAGACGCTCCATTTGTATTACTACTTTTACTTACAGACTGAGAATAGTGTTGAACGAACTTCCAAATAAAATACGTGAGGCACATAGATCCATAGAATTGAAAATTTCTTGTTTAATTAATTGTAATAAGAAATAAAGGAACACTGAAGAGTCACCTAAAGCAAGGCTTTATTAATTAAACTAGAACGACACATGAACTGACGAAGGAGACTTGGACAGTAGCACACTAAATCAATGTTGTGAACACATTCTCATGACGTTACACAAACATAAACAAATAGTAACTATTTCGCCACTCCCCCCTCTTTTTATTCGTAGGGTAACTCTAGTTCGTCAGGCTTGCAGAAAGAAAAGAGTGATCTTTCCTTTACTTCTTCTTGTGTCCAAACTCTTGAGCCATGAAGAGAAGCATATATATTACATATATAGATTACGCGTTCTTGTCGTAATAGTATTTTCATATTAAGCGAGACCTCTTGTAGTAGGCCATCAGAACGATGGTTATGTTTTGACTGCGCAAAATGTCTCATTTTTAAGAACATTAAGAAAATGTTTTTACTTTAAAAAACTCTAATATGAATTGATAGACCCTAACTACATAGCAAATGCAACAGTTTTGTTCCTTGAAAAGAAAAGATACCCCACAGATTTAGATTAACACCGCCGAAAAAAAATGTCTTCGATAAAATATTTTTAAAAAAGTTATAAATGATTAACAATACGACAGTTAGTAACTTCGTTTTGTTACAGTACATTCAAAGCTATGAACAAACATAAAATTCTTAAGAGGGAGGGTAAATTCACTAGACCAATTAGATTGTTTTTGTTTTTAGGATTCAAGTATAAATTGTGAGTTATAATCCCAAAGTTATTTATACAATAGAAAAATCTCAGATTGAGTAAAGGTTAGAAAAACGGGACTAGGAAAAAAATATTTGCGTTCAGAACTCAACTCAGTTGTTACTCTTATACTTTAAAATTTCTTATGAATTCTAAATTTTCCAAAACATACTCTTTCTTTGAATAATTATTTTACAATTACATAGACTCTTTCGCCATATTTGACTTCTGTTTAAAACGTCACGTTTTTTAGTCGGAAAAGAGGAGGGTGTGGTAGAGTGAAAACGATTAATCATGAAAGAGTCCTCACCCCTAACACCTGGTATCTAGCTGACTTAATGATGCGCATAGACAAAGACTTACGCTAGTCCAAAATACACAGATCTTGGGTAATATACTCGTCAAAGAAAGTATTGTAAATGTGTAGTTTCACTTGTTTTGTTTTAGGTCTTTTCTTTTTATAGCCTGTATCGGGTTTGATCCCAACTCCCGTATTTTTTTGCAGAAATTTTGTTTCTCTATCAGTTACACTTATATTCACAGCCAAATAATGACTGTTTAATTTAAAAAACAACAACAACAAAAACTGTAAAAATGCAATGAATATGTAAGGGAAAAAAGTGCTTCCGGCCTAATTTAGTTTGGAACAAAGAAACGAAATGCGTCTACGCCATCTAGCAATATTGACCATTACACAAAAATTACATTATGATCTTTTTAATAATTTTAAGATGAAGAGATGTAAAATCATAGAGCATAAAGGTTACAAATGTATTCTACGACCTCTGCAATGTTCTATGTAGTATTCACGCCAAGTTTTATCAAGTTTGGTCACTTAACAATTTGCTTTATATATATATATACAGATAAGCGAAGCATCACAATACCTTGAAATAATGACCACCAGATAAGCCTACCGCCATTCAGCCATGTTGAAGTAACCATTTATCAATCAGACACTAAAAAGCCTCGACTCGAACCCAAACGTCCACACCCCTACTATTTGTGTGTATGTCCCAACTTTAACCAATACCCATATACATTCAGGGGAGTGTATCTCTAAGAGGCTGTCAGTGTCTAGGGGTCTACTCATCGGCCATAAATTAGACTTCGTTTTCTGGTTGCCCTGAACAGAAGGTGATAATTTAAAACTAAACTCTAGTTACCAGGAGTAACTCATTAAAAAGAAAAGCTGGAACTACCGAATCATGCTGCCACATAAATTTTTGTCCAACGATTCGCTAAGACTGTTTTATAAACAATGATCTCTTTTTTTTTCACCACTTAACGAGCTTGTTGTAAATAAAATAATTGTCTATTACAACAGAATTTGGGAAAACCGGATCTTTTTTTCTTGGAAAAATGAGAGAGAGAGAGAGAGAGAGAGAGAGAGAGAGCGTGAGTTATTGTGCGTGCTATTTTTGGAATTAAAAAAATGTGTTCTTTAAGAGGAGGATGGGGGAAGGGAGAGGGGGAAGTTAAACATTTTATAAAATGTGGATTGGAAGTGAATATTAAGTATGCGAAAGTTTTATTCTCTAAGTAATACGTTCAAACTAAAGCATTCAATCAGCTGGGTAGTAAGACATTGGCTTTGTAAGTCAGACATAGATTTAAGTTACGTGACAAAAGTTGTACAATTTTTACTCAATGTAGCTTTCGATATATCATGGGCGTAGCCAGGGGAGGGGTGCTTTTGGGGTTCAACCCCCCCCCCCCACCCGTAATGAACCCCCCCCCCCCCCGCAGGGGGGAGGGAGACGGACTTCAGTAACTGATTTTTTGCTTTGATGTTGTTTATTTTAGGAGAGATTTTAATACTAAACCATCACTTGCCCCAGCGCAGCCAAGGGGTTTTGAGTTTAAAACCCCTACCAGGGGGTTTAGCAGTTAAAACAAAACAAGCAAAAAAATAATGCAAACGACAATCCCCAAATTCCAAGAGCATAGCTAAGGAAGATTTTGATTTTAACAACAAAGATGGCTAAGACGGATTTTAGGAGTCAGTTATAGAGATCGGGTCTCATCAAGGGAATGCTATGCCGAACTGGGAGTCGAACCCTTGGTAAGGTTGTGACAGAGCGTCGCGTGAGGTTTGCAGGATATGTATTCCGACAAAATAAAATACGCATAATACGAGTTGCAATGACATTGAGGCCATTACGAGGAAATCGCAAACAAGAACATCCTAGTATAACTTCACGCCACACTTTCATAGAGGTCCTCAGAGCAGGTGGGAAGAGGCTTCAAACATTGCCAGTGACGGATTTTGTGCAAACAGCTTACCGCCCAATGAGCCGAACGGCGCGGGAGGATCTAAGTCAGTAAGAATAGCACAGGTTTTGAAACAAAACTTTTTAATAGCAGAATAATGCACTGTAGATACATCAGAATATGCATTTTTTTAGGCTTTCAATACCGGAAGTAGTGCTTGGCGGCGGGGCTTCGCGCTGGGGAAGCTTTCCATTGCTGTCAAGGGCGGGGAGTCTACAAATTTTCCACTAACTCCAGGAAGAACCTATTCTAGGGTATAATGAACGTCTTCCGAAAGAATGAAGAGTCAGAATGTAATAAAGATTAATTATATATATATATACACACACACATATACATATATATAGGCAGGGCCGGTCATAGGCCACTGCAACCTATGCGGTCGCAGTGGGCCCCGCTATTTCATAGGCCCCGCTCGATGCGAATTCTAAGTGTAAATTATTAAATTAAACCATTTTAACTTATTACTAAAGCGTTCTTAAAATTCTCCTGGGATTATAAAATATAAGAGAAAGTCATGAAAATCTGAAATTATTAAAATCTTCTTAAAACTGATGCGAATCTCCTTAAAAATGACAAAATTGTCATTCCGGGGTGTCATTCAATAATCCTACTCGCGATTAAAAAAAAAACCAGCATTGCCAGCTTTCATTTAATAAAAATATAATAAGCCGAATTTTAACCAAAACAAGAAGTTCAAATACTTAATTAACTTTTATTGTCACTGGCATACATCTACAGATATAAATCTATCTCGACTTCTGAGAAAAAAAAAGATATTTTGCTAGTCGATAGTAAAAGGCAGATCCATAGTGGCAGATCTGAATGTTTATCGGCTTTTTGTTGGAAAACTATTGTAAAGTAAATGTGAAGTTAATTTGACAGTGATTTTGTATTTACTGGAGTATAAATACAATGCAAAGGCGACTATATTTTTAAATACAAAATCTTAATTTCCACTTATTATCCTTATCACAACTCAAATTAGGCCCGCGCAATCCGTTTCGCATAGGGCCCCGCAACCTGTAGGACCGGCCCTGTATTAGGCTACACACACATATATAGCGCGGGGGGGGGAGAAAAAAAATCTCCCACCCCAACCCACCCTCCGAAAACAAAAATCCTGGCTACGCCCATGCGATATATATATATATATATATATATATATATATATATATATATATATATATATATATATATATATATATATATATATATTACTCTCATACCATATATGTGAAAATAGCAAACATGTCTTCTTCTCTCTCTCTCTTACTCTTCCTCTGTTAGCTTTACTTGTATACACATATATTTATAATGAGACGGAAAAAGAGAGAGCGAGAGAGAGATTAAAGAATGAATAAAAGTGCCAACATTTATATGACGATAGATGTATATCTTAAAGTGTCGCCTTTAAAGAGTTAGTCACATTTAGAGTCGGCTAGAATAGATTAGTTTTGGTAACATTTCCATAAACGCATAGTTCTAATTTCAAATGAGGTATTTAGATCTAGACCTATTGTTTTCTAAACATAAACGCATAGGTCTAATTTCAAATGAGGTATTTAGATCTAGACCAATTGTTTTCTAAACATAAACTACAATTTTTTAAATATTTTTTTTAGATTTAAGAGTGGATAAATCTAATTTTTCCCCCTAATGTACCCTATTCCAAAGACAAAACAATTCTATTATCGCCGTCTGTCTTGTTCATCCTCCCCGCTCACCATGACCCCATGGATTGACTTCTGCTAACAGGTGAACTCACGGACACACACTTTTGAGACTCGCCGCATTTAGTGGAGTATAAACACGTGTAAGCAAGTGGGGGGGGGGGGGGGTTCTAATGGGGTCGCAGAAGACGAGGCAGAAATAAGGTCAAGGAAGCTCGAACAGAGAATGAGAGGCAAGTGCGACGTATTGCCAGGATTTCCCACGTGTTTTTGGTGAAATAGTATTAACAGACCAGACAGTTTGGGGCGAAATTGAAAAGTGTTAACTTATAAACGTTTTGGAATAACAAGGAAAGGTAAAGTCTTGTTTTTTTTTTATATATGAAATATATTTATGCAGAAATTCTAGACTTTTTATAGAATGAATAAAAAATATGTATAAAATCTAAATCAATTCTATTTCATACAATGAGCACTACTTGCTATATCTACGAAAATCTATTGATTATCAAGTAGGAGGCTACCTGTGATTTAGTGTGAGTCAAATATCTAAATACTTCAACTAGAAACAACTTTGTTTCTGAGATTTTAAATTTGAAATCGAAATATAGTTCAAAGCCGTCACCTTATAGACCTACATGATTGGGATTAAATGAAAGTCATACTAGACATTGACACTAGCTAGGGTATAAGCTTATAAAGAGCCTGGAATGCTGACAGTCGTGTGTAGACATACAGTCACAGAGTATAATAGACATAACTTAGTGTTGTATAGACAGTGTATAATAGACATATTTTAGTGTTGTATAGACAGAACATAATATACCTTTTATAGTCGCGCATGGACAGACTTGAGAAAAATGATTAGACTTTGTGGTGTAGAAAAGAAAAAAAAGATAAGACTTTGTGGTGTAGAAAAGAAAAACGATTGGACTTAGAGAATGATGTGACAGTCTGACTTAGAGAATGATTGTGACAGCCTGACTTATGGAATGATTGTGACAGTCTTACTTAGAGAATGATTGTGACAGTCTGACTTATGGAATGACTGTGACAGTCTGACTTAGAGAATGATTGTGACAGCCTGACTTATGGATAGATGTGACAGTCTGGCTTAGAGAATGATTGTGACAGTCTGACTTAGAGAATGATTGTGACAGCCTGACTTAGAGAATGATTGTGACAGCCTGACTCAGAGAATGATTGTGACAGTCTGACTTAGAGAATGATTGTGACAGCCTGACTTAGAGAATGATTGTGACAGTCTGACTTAGAGAATGATTGTGACAGTCTGACTTAGAGAATGATTGTGACAGCCTGACTTATGGATAGATGTGGCAGTCTGACTTAGAGAATGATTGTGACAGTCTGACTTAGAGAATGATTGTGAAAGCCTGACTTATGGAATGATTGTGACAGTCTGACTTAGAGAATGATTGTGACAGTCTGACTTATGGAATGATTGTGACAGTCTGACTTAGAGAATGATTGTGACAGCCTGACTTATGGATAGATGTGGCAGTCTGACTTAGAGAATGATTGTGACAGTCTGACTTAGAGAATGATTGTGAAAGCCTGACTTATGGAATGATTGTGACAGTCTGACTTAGAGAATGATTGTGACAGTCTGACTTATGGAATGATTGTGACAGTCTGACTTAGAGAATGATTGTAACAGTCTGACTTATGGAATGATTGTGACAGCCTGACTTATGGATAGATGTGGCAGTCTGACTTAGAGAATGATTGTGACAGCCTGACTTAGAGAATGATTGTAACAGTCTGACTTATGGAATGATTGTGACAGCCTGACTTATGGATAGATGTGGCAGTCTGACTTAGAGAATGATTGTGACAGTCTGACTTAGAGAATGATTGTGAAAGCCTGACTTATGGAATGATTATGACAGTCTGACTTAGAGAATGATTGTGACAGTCTGACTTATGGAATGATTGTGACAGTCTGACTTACGGAATGATTATGACAGTCTGACTTACGGAATGATTGTGACAGTCTGACTTACGGAATGATTATGACAGTCTGACTTACGGAATGATTATGACAGTCTGACTTACGGAATGATTATGACAGTCTGACTTACGGAATGATTATGACAATCTGACTTATGGAATGATTGTGACAGTCTGACTTACGGAATGATTATGACAGTCTGACTTACGGAATGATTATGACAGTCTGACTTACGGAATGATTATGACAATCTCTCTTAGAGAATGACTGTTTCTTCTACTTTTCTTTCCATCCACCAAATTATACTGTTCCCCCCCCCCCTCACCTATGAATGTGCGTTGGTAACGTTCATTAACTTTATTAAACTTGGTTATGTCTAATTAACATTCTTTAATTAAACTTACGTATTTACTGCAACTAATTAGTTGTTCGAAAGGTAAAATGAGCAATAAATGTAGACTCCACGTTATATTCGACCTAGCACTTCTGAGTCTATCATAAATATCTTACAGTGTAACCTGCTTTTTTTTTCAACAGAGAGAGATAATTTTTTTCTTTACTGACCAAGAAATATAAACTGGTCTTAAAGCATTTCACTTCGAAAGCATTATACCGTATAGACGTCTAGCTATTTTTGTGACTTTTCTTATGTTGCTGGGACATGTGTAGGCCTACTTGAAGCCGCAAGTCATAACATAATAGACTATATGTAGATCTACTGTGAGTCGAGACGCTGCAGGACATAACATAATAGACCATATGTAGATCTACTGTGAGTCGAGCCACTGCAGGACATAACATAATAGACCATATGTAGATCTACTGTGAGTCGAGCCACTGCAGGACATAACATAATAGACCATATGTAGATCTACTGTGAGGTAGAGGCGCTGCAGGTCATAACATAATAGACTATATGTAGATCTACTGTGAGTCGAGCCGCTGCAGGTCATAACATAATAGACTATATGTAGATCTACTGTGAGGTAGAGGCGCTGCAGGTCATAACATAATAGACCATATGTAGATCTACTGTGAGTCGAGCCACTGCAGGACATAACATAATAGACCATATGTAGATCTACTGTGAGTCGAGCCACTGCAGGACATAACATAATAGACCATATGTAGATCTACTGTGAGTCGAGCCACTGCAGGTCATAACATAATAGACTATATGTAGATCTACTGTGAGTCGAGCCACTGCAGGACATAACATAATAGACCATATGTAGATCTACTGTGAGGTAGAGGCGCTGCAGGTCATAACATAATAGACTATATGTAGATCTACTGTGAGGTAGAGGCGCTGCAGGTCATAACATAATAGACTATATGTAGATCTACTGTGAGGTAGAGGCGCTGCAGGTCATAACATAATAGACCATATGTAGATCTACTGTGAGTCGAGCCACTGCAGGACATAACATAATAGACCATATGTAGATCTACTGTGAGTCGAGCCACTGCAGGACATAACATAATAGACTATATGTAGATCTACTGTGAGTCGAGCCGCTGCAGGACATAACATAATAGACTATATGTAGATCTACTGTGAGTCGAGACGCTGCAGGACATAACATAATAGACCATATGTAGATCTACTGTGAGTCGAGCCACTGCAGGACATAACATAATAGACCATATGTAGATCTACTGTGAGTCGAGCCACTGCAGGACATAACATAATAGACCATATGTAGATCTACTGTGAGTCGAGCCACTGCAGGACATAACATAATAGACCATATGTAGATCTACTGTGAGTCAAGCCACTGCAGGACATAACATAATAGACCATATGTAGATCTACTGTGAGGTAGAGGCGCTGCAGGTCATAACATAATAGACTATATGTAGATCTACTGTGAGTCGAGCCGCTGCAGGACATAACATAATAGACTATATGTAGATCTACTGTGAGTCGAGCCACTGCAGGTCATAACATAATAGACTATATGTAGATCTACTGTGAGTCGAGCCACTGCAGGACATAACATAATAGACTATATGTAGATCTACTGTGAGTCGAGCCATTGCAGGTCATAACATAATAGACTATATGTAGATCTACTGTGAGTCGAGCCACTGCATGACATAACATAATAGACTATATGTAGATCTACTGTGAGTCGAGCCACTGCAGGACATAACATAATAGACTATATGTAGATCTACTGTGAGTCTAGCCACTGCAGGACATAACATAATAGACTATATGTAGATCTACTGTGAGTCGAGCCACTGCAGGACATAACATAATAGACTATATGTAGATCTACTGTGAGTCGAGCCATTGCAGGTCATAACATAATAGACTATATGTAGATCTACTGTGAGTCGAGCCACTGCAGGACATAACATAATAGACCATATGTAGATCTACTGTGAGTCGAGCCACTGCAGGACATAACATAATAGACCATATGTAGATCTACTGTGAGTCGAGCCACTGCAGGACATAACATAATAGACCATATGTAGATCTACTGTGAGTCGAGCCACTGCAGGACATAACATAATAGACCATATGTAGATCTACTGTGAGTCGAGCCACTGCAGGACATAACATAATAGACCATATGTAGATCTACTGTGAGTCGAGACGCTGCAGGACATAACATAATAGACCATATGTAGATCTACTGTGAGTCGAGCCACTGCAGGACATAACATAATAGACCATATGTAGATCTACTGTGAGTCGAGCCACTGCAGGACATAACATAATAGACCATATGTAGATCTGCTGTGAGTCGAGCCACTGCAGGACATAACATAATAGACTATATGTAAATCTACTGTGAGTCTAGCCACTGCAGGTCATAACATAATAGACTATATGTAGATCTACTGTGAGTCGAGACGCTGCAGGACATAACATAATAGACTATATGTAGATCTACTGTGAGTCGAGACGCTGCAGGTCATAACATAATAGACTATATGTAGATCTACTGTGAGTCGAGACGCTGCAGGACATAACATAATAGACTATATGTAGATCTACTGTGAGTCGAGACGCTGCAGGTCATAACATAATAGACCATATGTAGATCTACTGTGAGTCGAGCCACTGCAGGTCATAACATAATAGACCATATGTAGATCTACTGTGAGTCGAGCCACTGCAGGTCATAACATAATAGACTATATGTAGATCTACTGTGAGTCGAGCCACTGCAGGTCATAACATAATAGACTATATGTAAATCTACTGTGAGTCTAGCCACTGCAGGTCATAACATAATAGACTATATGTAAATCTACTGTGAGTCGAGCCACTGCAGGACATAACATAATAGACCATATGTAGATCTACTGTGAGTCTAGCCACTGCAGGTCATAACATAATAGACTATATGTAGATCTACTGTGAGTCGAGACGCTGCAGGACATAACATAATAGACTATATGTAGATCTACTGTGAGTCTAGCCACTGCAGGTCATAACATAATAGACTATATGTAGATCTACTGTGAGTCGAGACGCTGCAGGACATAACATAATAGACTATATGTAGATCTACTGTGAGTCTAGCCACTGCAGGTCATAACATAATAGACTATATGTAGATCTACTGTGAGTCGAGCCACTGCAGGTCATAACATAATAGACTATATGTAGATCTACTGTGAGTCGAGACGCTGCAGGACATAACATAATAGACTATATGTAGATCTACTGTGAGTCGAGCCGCTGCAGGACATAACATAATAGACCATATGTAGATCTACTGTTAGTCGAGCCGCTGCAGGACATAACATAATAGACTATATGTAGATCTACTGTGAGTCGAGCCACTGCAGGACATAACATAATAGACCATATGTAGATCTACTGTGAGTCGAGCCGCTGCAGGACATAACATAATAGACTATATGTAGATCTACTGTGAGTCGAGCCACTGCAGGTCATAACATAATAGACCATATGTAGATCTACTGTGAGTCGAGCCGCTGCAGGACATAACATAATAGACTATATGTAAATCTACTGTGAGTCGAGCCGCTGCAGGACATAACATAATAGACTATATGTAGATCTACTGTGAGTCGAGCCACTGCAGGTCATAACATAATAGACCATATGTAGATCTACTGTGAGTCGAGCCGCTGCAGGACATAACATAATAGACTATATGTAAATCTACTGTGAGTCGAGCCGCTGCAGGACATAACATAATAGACTATATGTAGATCTACTGTGAGTCGAGCCGCTGCAGGACATAACATAATAGACTATATGTAGATCTACTGTGAGTCGAGCCGCTGCAGGACATAACATAATAGACTATATGTAGATCTACTGTGAGTCGAGCCGCTGCAGGACATAACATAAGAGACTATATGTAGATCTACTGTGAGTCGAGCCGCTGCAGGACATAACATAATAGACTATATGTAGATCTACTGTGAGTCGAGCCACTGCAGGTCATAACATAATAGACTATATGTAGATCTACTGTGAGTCGAGCCACTGCAGGTCATAACATAATAGACTATATGTAGATCTACTGTGAGTCTAGCCACTGCAGGTCATAACATAATAGACTATATGCAGATCTACTGTGAGTCGAGCCGCTGCAGGACATAACATAATAGACTATATGTAGATCTACTGTGAGTCGAGACGCTGCAGGTCATAACATAATAGACTATATGTAGATCTACTGTGAGTCGAGACGCTGCAGGACATAACATAATAGACTATATGTAGATCTACTGTGAGTCGAGACGCTGCAGGTCATAACATAATAGACCATATGTAGATCTACTGTGAGTCGAGCCACTGCAGGTCATAACATAATAGACCATATGTAGATCTACTGTGAGTCGAGCCACTGCAGGACATAACATAATAGACCATATGTAGATCTACTGTGAGTCGAGCCACTGCAGGTCATAACATAATAGACTATATGTAGATCTACTGTGAGTCGAGCCACTGCAGGTCATAACATAATAGACTATATGTAAATCTACTGTGAGTCGAGACGCTGCAGGACATAACATAATAGACTATATGTAGATCTACTGTGAGTCTAGCCACTGCAGGTCATAACATAATAGACTATATGTAGATCTACTGTGAGTCGAGCCACTGCAGGACATAACATAATAGACCATATGTAGATCTACTGTGAGTCGAGCCGCTGCAGGACATAACATAATAGACTATATGTAGATCTACTGTGAGTCGAGCCACTGCAGGTCATAACATAATAGACCATATGTAGATCTACTGTGAGTCGAGCCGCTGCAGGACATAACATAATAGACTATATGTAAATCTACTGTGAGTCGAGCCGCTGCAGGACATAACATAATAGACTATATGTAGATCTACTGTGAGTCGAGCCACTGCAGGTCATAACATAATAGACCATATGTAGATCTACTGTGAGTCGAGCCGCTGCAGGACATAACATAATAGACTATATGTAAATCTACTGTGAGTCGAGCCGCTGCAGGACATAACATAATAGACTATATGTAGATCTACTGTGAGTCGAGCCGCTGCAGGACATAACATAATAGACTATATGTAGATCTACTGTGAGTCGAGCCGCTGCAGGACATAACATAATAGACTATATGTAGATCTACTGTGAGTCGAGCCGCTGCAGGACATAACATAAGAGACTATATGTAGATCTACTGTGAGTCGAGCCGCTGCAGGACATAACATAATAGACTATATGTAGATCTACTGTGAGTCGAGCCACTGCAGGTCATAACATAATAGACTATATGTAGATCTACTGTGAGTCGAGCCACTGCAGGTCATAACATAATAGACTATATGTAGATCTACTGTGAGTCTAGCCACTGCAGGTCATAACATAATAGACTATATGCAGATCTACTGTGAGTCGAGCCGCTGCAGGACATAACATAATAGACTATATGTAGATCTACTGTGAGTCGAGCCACTGCAGGTCATAACATAATAGACTATATGTAGATCTACTGTGAGTCGAGCCACTGCAGGTCATAACATAATAGACTATATGTAGATCTACTGTGAGTCTAGCCACTGCAGGTCATAACATAATAGACTATATGTAGATCTACTGTGAGGTAGAGGCGCTGCAGGTCATAACATAATAGACTATATGTAGATCTACTGTGAGTCGAGCCGCTGCAGGTCATAACATAATAGACTATATGTAGATCTACTGTGAGGTAGAGCCACTGCAGGACATAACATAATAGACTATATGTAGATCTACTGTGAGGTAGAGGCGCTGCAGGTCATAACATAATAGACTATATGTAGATCTACTGTGAGTCGAGCCGCTGCAGGTCATAACATAATAGACTATATGTAGATCTACTGTGAGTCGAGCCGCTGCAGGTCATAACATAATAGACTATATGTAGATCTACTGTGAGTCGAGACACTGCAGGACATAACATAATAGACTATATGTAAATCTACTGTGAGTCGAGACGCTGCAGGACATAACATAATAGACTATATGTAGATCTACTGTGAGTCGAGCCGCTGCAGGTCATAACATAATAGACTATATGTAGATCTACTGTGAGTCGAGACACTGCAGGTCATAACATAATAGACTATATGTAGATCTACTGTGAGGTAGAGGCGCTGCAGGTCATAACATAATAGACTATATGTAGATCTACTGTGAGTCGAGCCGCTGCAGGTCATAACATAATAGACTATATGTAGATCTACTGTGAGTCGAGCCGCTGCAGGTCATAACATAATAGACTATATGTAGATCTACTGTGAGGTAGAGGCGCTGCAGGTCATAACATAATAGACTATATGTAGATCTACTGTGAGTCGAGCCGCTGCAGGTCATAACATAATAGACTATATGTAGATCTACTGTGAGGTAGAGGCGCTGCAGGTCATAACATAATAGACTATATGTAGATCTACTGTGAGTCGAGCCGCTGCAGGTCATAACATAATAGACTATATGTAGATCTACTGTGAGTCGAGCCGCTGCAGGTCATAACATAATAGACTATATGTAGATCTACTGTGAGTCGAGACACTGCAGGACATAACATAATAGACTATATGTAAATCTACTGTGAGTCGAGCCACTGCAGGACATAACATAATAGACTATATGTAGATCTACTGTGAGTCGAGCCACTGCAGGTCATAACATAATAGACTATATGTAGATCTACTGTGAGTCGAGCCGCTGCAGGACATAACATAATAGACTATATGTAGATCTACTGTGAGTCGAGACACTGCAGGACATAACATAATAGACTATATGTAAATCTACTGTGAGTCGAGACACTGCAGGACATAACATAATAGACTATATGTAGATCTACTGTGAGTCGAGCCGCTGCAGGACATAACATAATAGACTATATGTAGATCTACTGTGAGTCGAGCCGCTGCAGGACATAACATAATAGACTATATGTAGATCTACTGTGAGTCGAGACACTGCAGGACATAACATAATAGACTATATGTAAATCTACTGTGAGTCGAGACGCTGCAGGACATAACATAATAGACTATATGTAGATCTACTGTGAGTCGAGACACTGCAGGACATAACATAATAGACTATATGTAAATCTACTGTGAGGTAGAGGCGCTGCAGGTCATAACATTATAGACTATATGTAGATCTACAGTGAGTTGAGCCACTGCAGGTCATAACATAATAGACTATATGTAGATCTACTGTGAGGTAGAGGCGCTGCAGGACATAACATAATAGACTATATGTAGATCTACTGTGAGGTAGAGGCGCTGCAGGTCATAACATAATAGACTATATGTAGATCTACTGTGAGTCTAGCCACTGCAGGTCATAACATAATAGACTATATGTAGATCTACTGTGAGGTAGAGGCGCTGCAGGTCATAACATAATAGACTATATGTAGATCTACTGTGAGTCTAGCCACTGCAGGACATAACATAATAGACTATATGTAGATCTACTGTGAGGTAGAGGCGCTGCAGGTCATAACATAATAGACTATATGTAGATCTACTGTGAGTCTAGCCACTGCAGGTCATAACATAATAGACTATATGTAGATCTACTGTGAGGTAGAGGCGCTGCATGACATAACATAATAGACTATATGTAGATCTACTGTGAGGTAGAGGCGCTGCAGGTCATAACATAATAGACTATATGTAGATCTACTGTGAGTCTAGCCACTGCAGGACATAACATAATAGACTATATGTAGATCTACTGTGAGGTAGAGGCGCTGCAGGTCATAACATAATAGACTATATGTAGATCTACTGTGAGTCTAGCCACTGCAGGTCATAACATAATAGACTATATGTAGATCTACTGTGAGGTAGAGGCGCTGCATGACATAACATAATATACTATATGTAGATCTACTGTGAGGTAGAGGCTTTGCATGACATAACATAATAGACTATATGTAGATCTACTGTGAGGTAGAGGCGCTGCAGGTCATAACATAATAGACTATATGTAGATCTACTGTGAGGTAGAGGCGCTGCAGGTCATAACATAATAGACTATATGTAGATCTACTGTGAGTCGAGACGCTGCAGTACATAACATAATAGACTATATGTAGATCTACTGTGAGGTAGAGGCGCTGCATGACATAACATAATAGACTATATGTAGATCTACTGTGGGGTTAGAAGCGCTGCAGGACATAACATAATAGACTAAATAAAGATCTACTGTGGGGTTAGAAGCGCTGCAGGACATAACATAATAGACTAAATGAAGATCTACTGTGGGGTTAGAAGCGCTGCAGGACATTGACATAGCATAATACACTAAATGGAGATCTATAGAGAGGTAGATAAGCTGCAGGCCGTCTACTACTAAGATATATTTATGTATTTAATAGACAAATGAAGCACTTCACCTTTGGTATCATCAACTGTGGTACCAAAGGCACAACATAAGTCTAAGTTCAGGGCAAGCTAAGGCCAAAAGCGTTTTCTTGAATTCTTCACTGCAGAAACGCATTCTCCTGAACTACAGCGCATTATTCATCCTGTTAAAAAAGGACATTTTGAATAATGTTTTACTTGAAAAATATTTTAATATGAATTTATAGGCCCTTAATACATTGCAAATAAAACCGATTTGTTCCTTGAAAAGATAAGATACCCCACATATTTAGATCAAGGCTTTAAGGATCGCAGCCGAAAAAAAGAATTATTCAATTAATAATATTTTTAAAAGTGCTCATTTGTAAGTGATACATTTAGTTCAAAAGGCATGTTTGTAACTTTATTTTGTTACAGAACTATAATTCAAAGCTCTAAACAAAAAAAATTCGGAAGTTGGAGGATAAATAAGTAGACCAATTAAATTCTGTTCTTTTTTTTTTTTTCATTTTTTAGGATATAAGTATGAATTGTAAGTTATAGTCCCAAGTTTATATAACTAGAAAAATCAGATTGAGTAAAGGTTTAGAAAAGGCGACTAGGAGAAGAATATTTGGGTATAGAACTCATCTCAATCGTTACTCTTATACTGAAAAATTTCGTTTGAATTCTAAATTTTCAAAAGCAAATCTTTCTTAAAATAATTATGAAAAGTTCATGTGAAATTACATAAACTCTTTCGCCATATTTGACTATTCTGTTTCAAAACGACATGTTTTCCTCTGAAAAGTGGAGGGGCATCAAAGAATAGGGGTGGGGCGACTCGATATAAGAATTTAATTTATAGCATATATAAATTATATTATTGACAGATTTTTTTTATTTTTTAATTTCTTAACTATAATACAAAAAGAAACAAGGTTACAAAAGACAGTTTGTGTGGAAACACAAACTCAAAATCGGCCCCCGAAGTAAAATGTTTTACATAATTCGGATAATCCATCAGAGTTGAAGATAGTTTACATCCTAGTCCAAACCTCCCGCAGGACGACGGGGGATGGGAGCAGGCAGGGTTTGAACCTTCGATCGTCGATAAATCCAAACGACAGTCCAGCGCGCAAACCGCACGACCAGTGGTCCACCCAGGTAGGCTTCAATATTTTCAGAAAGAACATCCGAATGAAATTATATCAAAGACAAATGAGCGATAAGAATGGAGAAAGAAGGTTAACAGATCTTGTGTAGTGCCCCAACCGTCCCGCAGATCAAAGGATACGTGAAAGTGAATGTAAAGTTAGATGTGAACCTGGCCTAACTAGTTTGTGGTCTATAGGGCAGATGATGTAAAGTTCATCTGTTTTTGTGGCCTACGGTTAACGAGGGTGTCATGTAGCCAGCACAACGACCAACCGCCTTTGCTTTTCCCCAACTAATGTCAGGTACCCATTAGAGCTGGGTAGACTCAGAGGTTGAAAATCCCAGTCTTCACCAGGATTCGAACCCGGGACCCTCGGTTCGAACTAAATAAGTTAATTGTTTTGAAAAGGCTCAATCTCATATTCGAATCCTCAAAAAAAAAAAAAAAAAAAAAAAAAAAATGTTTTGCTACATAGAAAAAATATTCACGAAAATGATGTTTATAAGATTACTATTCGTCTTAAATTAGGTCTAACATATAATGCATACTAATTAGCTTTTTCTTATAAAAAACTGCTTGCATAATTAATTTTAAAAATTAGAATTTTCGCTTTCAGGAAAAAAAAAGTAGCCGTTGCATCAGAACTTTGAATGGTCTAAAATATTGTGTAGTCGGATTTTCAATATCTCTTCTAGTTTACGAGATCTAAACGGGACGGACGGACAGACGGACAGACATTTCGCACAAAACTAATAGCGTCTTTTCCCCTTTCGGGGGCCGCTTAAAAGTATTGGTTTGTCTGATGGGGGGAAGGTGATTGCATGTATCGCCCCTCCCATCTGGTACTACCCTTTTTATTTTTATATATACTAATGATAAACTTTGATATTAGAGTGTGGTGTGACATAATATACAAATGGGTTCATATATCAATATGCAGCTTATATTATATAGATGTAATTCAACTAATTTTGTTCACAAACTATGATTTCCCCATAAAATTAAGACCGCCCCCCCCCCCAATCAAAGGGTTTAGATGGGAAGGGCAGTAGAGGTATTCGCCCCCCCCCCCCCCCCCATATCGGCCAACAGGGGAACGACATTATATAAAGTTGGGTTAAAATATCAATAACAAGTTTTAATCATATAGATATTTAATTGTTTCTGTTAGCAAGATGTGATTTCTACAAATAAATTGGACCGCCCCCACTCAAAAGTTGTTTTTTTTTTGGGGGGGGGGGCTGGATTGATGCCATCGCCCCCTCCCGACCCCACCAAATCGGCAAAGGGGGAGGGGGGCGAAATAATCTAAAAATAGGTTGAAATATAAATAATTAGTATATATTATTAACATAAGTAATAAATTCGTATACCAATTGTGTGAATTCTATACTAAAATTCGTTCCCCCCTCCGATTTCGGGGGGGAGGGGGGTCGGCCGAGTGGTGGGGGGGGGGGCAATCGCTCCTACCGCCCACCCCTGGATTTGCTAGTGGATGTAGGCATAATCTATAATAGATTTAAGTAAAAATAAAAGCAAAGATTAGATAATCTATCAATAAACTTTAAGCTACTTTAAATTTCATAAACAATTCAGTTATCGGTACACTACGGCTGACTACGCTATGTTTTTTAAAATCAAATTTATAGCCAAATTGAAATTTATTTAATTTTGTACTTTGAGGACAGTCAAACTCTAGTTTTCCGGTATGGCCAAGGAGAAAGTGATTCTTTTCTCAGCATTATACTTCAACTGTTAAATTTCTAGAAAAATCGTTAAAGCCGTTTTTAGATCAGCCCCCCCTCCACCCCCCCCCACTCCATGAATTTCTGACTTGAATAGAGGTATTGTAAAATTACTCCGAAACAGCAAGCGTCTTAAACATATTGACAATAAAGCCCAGCACTTGACTTGCTCTTGTTCTTATACTCAAGTCTTAGCCACCTTTCAGTGCTCCGGCTTCAGGAGTCAACGGCCACTTAAAGTCAGGGGTGAATCCCTTTGGGCGTGGGACTTTGAACTATGGTATTTCCTCCCATAGCTCCTGAATTTGAAATGGTGAGAAGAAACCTTTGATGCCTCATTCTCAGAACAAGATAAATGTACACACTAAGATAGACCTAATATAGCAATTGATTCACAGTGCAGACCATTGGCGTAGCTAGGTTGAGGGGAATTTGAAAATCCTCCCGGGCTCCTACTTGAGAGGGCCCATAATGAGTGTTTTTGACATAACAAAATTAAATATTACGCAAAATGCAGGGGCCCCCAAAGAGGTCAAGCCCCCCCGGGCCCCCAAATGATGGAAAATTTCTAGCTACGCCGCTGGTACAGACCCGGGCTTCATGAGATATAAGACCAATAGGAAGGATTATTGTTGCTGGCTAGAAACTGTCAGTTTTATTATCTACGATTTTCAAATAGAGATTGGTAAAAAAGGTCGAATATACTGCCACTGACTTCCAGCAACCTTTATGTACATAAATACAACCCGTCAAGAGAATACTATTGTTTGAAAAATAACTTGTTAAAAATGCAGTCTCTTTATATTTTCTATTGCTCGATAAAATGGTAGATTATAAGCCAATTATATATAACTAAATAAGGTCTACAAGGGCACTTAAAAATCGAAAATATAAAAAATGTTGATTGGAAGAATTATAATATGATTTCAGAAGAATTCTTTGTATAATTGTATTTCTGACATCTGTAGGCTTAGAACAAAAATAGCAAATCGATAATGAGCGTTTATCAGTGTAAATGGCTTTGTATATTGATGATTTTAAAGTGTCGATTCATGCTCTTTGTTTCCTACGTGACTAGTTTGTCCAGAAAAGCGGTACATTTTGAAGTTACGAATGATACAAATGTACTTCAGAAGTTCTGTTATTTAGATCAGGTTGGCTTCAGTCGCTATTGTTTTCATTTAGTTCTAAAAACAACAATTACTTTGCTACAGAGATGCTCATAAAACACAGTTTTAGTATATTGATAATATATAATTTAAATATAATTATTTAATTATATATATTATATAATTGATACTATATAATTTGATATCAACTGATAAACAATTAATCGACACAGAGCTATATGTTGACATCAGTTCTCTTATTATCTACATTTTGAAAGTGTAGTGGCTCATACATGGTGAACAATTTGTTTTGTCTTATTCCATCCCAGCGAGGGGGCCCAAGGTCTTGAACCCGAGCCCACGAATATCTTGCTACACCGCTACATCCACTTGTCTTGTTAACATGATTTAAAATTACCCACGAAGTTTTCTATGGGAAATTGCGAAACACGTAAGATTTTGAAAGAATTTGTCTTCAATGAGTGTCACTTTCCCCCAAACAAGGAAGACAACCCAATGCATAAAGCTAACCAATTCCTACTATATACAGCCATATTCTTGAAAGGACATCCAAACGACCAAAGAAACAGGCTCTACTTGAGAACAGGACGTATGATGGTGAACACAAAGGTTTCGGATCATGCAATAGTCCACTGACATTTCTGATCTGGTCATACTGACAGTGTTCAAGTTGCAGGGAAATCAACGCCCATCTCTTAAAGTTGGAATGACCTGGTCACGCTTCAACACACTTTCGTGAATCCGTCTGTGTACAAGTGGGAATGTTACTATCATTAGCTCCTTCAGATAAACCTAAAACCCTGGGAAAAGGTGAAGCAGAAAATGTTTACGAAACTTTAATCATGCTTTAATCAACAAACAAACAAACAAACAAACTGAAAACAAGGAAGTTATGTAGAGGAAGAGGAATGTGCACAGAACAGGATTTAATGTGGATGCTATTTATAGTCTCCTGGGTATTTCAGTGGCACATAATCTAGTCGTCTCCGTTGCTTTATCAGATTACACTACAAGAGCGATTCGCGTTTCTTTGACCTGCTAAGTTTGATTCATTGAGTCACAGAATTAAAAAGTAGAGATAGCTATACTCCTTCACTCCATGTACATGCGAATTGCAAGTAGATCTAGTATGTGAGCTGCGTTAGGGCGTGTCCTGTTTTTTTTTTCAAACCTCCACCCTTACGTGCATCTACATGTAACAAGCCTGGAAATATATATTAACCAGAATACAGATATACATTTACCATTAAAATATGTATGTTATGATAAGTGCTAGTTTTCAGAAAAAAGCTTATATGCAAAGATTGACAGTTTCAAGTTCAAGTAATAGAACTTTAGACTTGGAATATATGTGTCTCATCCTTTAAGAAAGCTCAATAATACATTTGCGGAGATAAAAAAAAAATCGTGGCCTGCCCCTGCTGGTCAGTCATTCACGTTACTCACTGTCTAAAACATTAATTGCAATCACACCTGTCACGGAACGGAAGCGTGCAGGGCAACTTTGAATAACAAAAAAAAATGAAATAACTTTCTAAATCACATCTATATATAAATCGCATTCCAAGTTGAGGCAATACTAATTATAGACCAGTTTTATCATGAGAAAATTGAAGATCCATGTCTACTTCTTTTGTAATTTATTTGTGTAAACCCCATGGGCTCAACTATATAAAAGTTTTTTTAAAGAACACAAAGTACCATTTATATCTTGTTTTCAATTTGTCTTTTACCTACGTGCATCAAATATTTTGTTAAATAGATATGATTTCAAATGATCATAACTAGCTATGGCACCTAAGACTGTCACAAACTTATCGAACTCTGCCTAGAAAGTTGGGAAGCCAAATGCCCTTGACATGTTTGGTCATTTCCCGCAACCACAAAGTCTTCTTTTCGGACTTTTGAAGAGAGGATTTGAGCCTCTCTAGCCCTCACGGAAATGGAATTTTATGATGATGATGGCACTAGTGATCATCTTTAGCACTTCAAAGACAATTGTGAAATTAAAGATTCATACTTAGCACTTGACGCAGGATCTTGTTTTGCAAAAAAGTGATTTTTTTTCTTGTTTTAAAATTAGTATAGAAGTTTATGCATAAAATATTCACGGTTTCTCTTTCAGGGAATCAAAGTAGCTGGTGCATCTATTTGGAACTCAATGTATGTTTTGTAGAAATCGGCTAATGTTTTCAGATTTTGAAATTAAAACGTAGTATACACACACAAACACACACACACACACAACCATTCTAGGGGAGAGGAGACAGACTGATTGCCAGACAAACAGTAAAAACATTTTAGTGGCCTACTCCAAAGGGACTGCTAAAATCCGTTTTTAGAATGTACGTCTCTTATAGTTCTGCAAACTATGTCGATTTTGTTGTACAAAATGAATACATCTCAATATCTCACTGTTTCTTAGAAAAGGGAAAAAAAAGGAAAATAACAAAAATACTTTTTAAAAGGAAAACACTGCACATTTACAGCCATATATCTCAATATTGTAAGTTTTCTTTCCTTATCCTATATTGCACAAAATTAATTGATTAATTAATTAATTGATTTTTTGATTGATTCGTGTTTTGTTAGTGACAATGTATAATTGTTCAAAGTTTCCACTTGATTACAGAAAGGGAAGTGGGACCAATAACATCGTACAAAACTTGAACAGACAGACAGACGGAGTGAGTTGAAATAAGCTTTGCAAAAAAAAAAAAAAAAAAGAAAGAGAGAACTGAAGATGTTACCTATCCAGGTGGTTAGGGTTAATGAAGTCTCGTATTCCCTGCTGTCAATGTAACACTGAGTCCAATCTATCATCTTTCCTTTTTGTGGCCTTCCTTGTCACATCCAAAGCTTCCGGCCTTCTACGCCTTTAAACTTTGTGAACTGAAAGTGAGGTTTTCGTTTTCTCGAATCAATGGAATTTCGTTTCGTTCCTTCAACTTGTCATTTTATAGACCCAGCAAGCTTCATGACTCAACAGTCCACCTGTTAGCTCCAATAGATTCCAGACTTCTCTGATGTATTTTCTGATCTATACATCTTGATGTTGTGCTTTCTAGTCCAACGAAAAGTTTCTTGATTCTGCCAACGTTCAGAAGTTGACCTTGACATTTTAAGAGCAACGAAATACCTCAAGTTATCTATTTGTATTTCTTTCGTTGCTCCTCCTCTAGTTTTTTAATTGTCTTTACCTGTTTATCTTTGTTTCTCTCTCTTTCATTCCCCTCCCCCTCTCTCTCAGTATCCATCTCTCACTTTATTTGACACTCTCTCAGTACCCATCTCTCCCTTTATTTGACGCTCTTTCAGTATCTATCTCTCACTTTATTTGACACTCTCTCAGTATCCATCTCTCCCTTTATTTGACACTCTCTCAGTATCCATCTCTCCCTTTATTTGACGCTCTTTCAGTATCTATCTCTCACTTTATTTGACACTCTCTCAGTATCTATCTCTCCCTTTATTTGACATTCTCTCAGTATCCATCTCTTCCTTTCTTGACACTCTCTGAGTATCCATCTCTCCCTTTATTTGACACTCTCTCAGTATCTATCTCTCCCTTTATTTGACACTCTCTCAGTATCTATCTCTCCCTTTGTTTGACACTCTCTCAGTATCTATCTCTCCCTTTATTTGACACTCTCTCAGTATCTATCTCTCCCTTTATTTGACACTCTCTCAGTATCTATCTCTCCCTTTATTTGACACTCTCTCAGTATCTGTCTCTCCCTTTATTTGACACTCTCTCAGTATCCATCTCTCCCTTTATTTGACACTCTCTCAGTATCTGTCTCTCCCTTTATTTGACACTCTCTCAGTATCTATCTCTCCCTTTATTTGACACTCTCTCAGTATCTGTCTCTCCCTTTATTTGACACTCTCTCAGTATCTGTCTCTCCCTTTATTTGACACTCTCTCAGTATATGTCTCTCCCTTTATTTGACACTCTCTCAGTATCTGTCTCTCCCTTTATTTGACACTTACTCTGTATCTATCTCTCCCTTTATTTGACACTCTCTCAGTATCTTTCTCTCCCTTTATTTGACACTCTCTCAGTATCTGTCTCTCCCTTTATTTGACACTCTCTCAGTATCTGTCTCTCCCTTTATTTGACACTCTCTCAGTATCTGTCTCTCCCTTTATTTGACACTCTCTCAGTATCTGTCTCTCCCTTTATTTGACACTCACTCTGTAACTATCTCTCCCTTTATTTGACACCCTCTCAGTATCTGTCTCTCCCTTTATTTGACACTCTCTCAGTATCTGTCTCTCCCTTTATTTGACACTCGCTCAGTATCTGTCTCTCCCTTTATTTGACACTCTCTCTTATGATGTTATTAGGACAAAACAATGCAATATAATAATAATGGCATTGTCTTCGATTCCGAGGTTTATGGAAGAGTGCAGTGATTCACATAACTACGCAAACCCAGTTTCGACCGGCATATTTTTCCGCATCTCATGCAGACAAAGCCGTTGTTCGCCCGGAGGTTTATTTAAGTATTCATTCACTGTTCTTTGAGTCTCAAAGTGTGTTCCGCAGGCTTTGTGAGAGCTCTCCAACTGTTTCTTTCAAAGGCTCTCTGCTGCCAGCTACTCTCTCTGTGTCAGTTAAGGCTTTCCTTTGAGTCTCAAAGTGTGCTCCGCAGGCTTTGTGAGAGCTCTCCAACTATCTCTTTCAAAGGCTCTCTGCTGTCAGCTACTTTCTCTGTGCCAGTAAGGGCAAAATAGCGCTTGAATAGATCTCTATAGCGCTTCACCGAATTTGGATTATCTGCACTCCACTGTATATATATACATTTCCATAAATCTAAGCACACACACACATAAATATTTATAAACTATTGTAAAAAACAAAAAACCAGTACCTCCGTGGTTAATGGAATTTCTTAGATCATAGATTCTGATGTCCTTTCGTGAATGTTCTCTGTTGTTTTTCCTGGCTGATTAAGGCAACCCGTCCCATGATTTTCTTAAAACAAAAAGAGCTATTAAAATGTCACTATCAAGTTTGTAATGTTTAAATGTATAAAAACCTACCCATCGACCCACCATTTGACATGTCTTGCTTGTGAAACACACACATTCTTTGTGATTTTGTTGCTGATTTTTTTTTCAAGTTTAATAGAATACATAATATCAATGTTTTACACTAACGGAGATTATTGGAGACTCGCCTCCCACTAAATCATATCTATACTATATAGGTCTACATTTGATAAGGCCTAACATGGCTCAATTTTATTTCGCGTTTATTTCCCCTTAATTTCGAAGATTCTTTGTCCTCCAAAAGTATACTAAGATTGGAATAGATTTTGTGATAAATAAACAATGTTAGCATGCTATATTAAAATAGAACTGTTGCCAACTAAACAATTAACAACACTTTGTGCTACAAGCGTCAAAGCTAAGATATTTGATTCTGCATTGCTAAAAGTTGTACAAATTATTCCATGACTATAATTATACATAGCAGTCACAGCTTATCGATACCGTATATCATAAACACAGAAGCGCGATCTCTGAAAATCCTATAATGAGATGAATGTCTTTAATTGTATTGACTAAACTGTTATAGACTGTAAAGAAAAGCCCCTCTTTCAGAGCTAGCGATCTATGGAGCACATGCGTTTCTATCCTCTATGGCCGACGGTCCAGATGGCCAGCACAACGATCCACAATCCTACTTTCCCGACGTATGTCAGACACCATTAGGGTTTGGTGTACTCAGAGGCATCCTTAAAATCTTAATGGTCCAATTCTAAGTCTTTACCGTGATCTGAACTCGGTACCCCTCGGTTCGGAAGTCAAGCACTATTACACTCAGCCACCAGTTCCCTGTTTTAGACTGCAAATGTTCCGAAATCATCGAAACTTACTTTAAATTAAGTATATGTTAATCAGATCCTATAAGGCTTCTTTGAACAACTGTCCTGTTATATCCATTTAATGTTAGAGTAAAAATACACATTTTCTCACTTGCTTATTTAAACAACGAATTCATTTTGTTAAAATTAGAAAAGCAAGTATCTATAAATATATAACAGGCCTACTGGAAGCGTGTACTGGGAAAACAGATACGTGTAGGGTTTATATTCTTATTTATGTACAGGGATAGTCTGCAATGAGATGATAAGATAAACTACATGACAACAAAAGAAACATTATTCTAGCGAAGAGGAAAACTCAGCTGAAAGTTTTCTTGCACTTTTTGCTTTACCGAAATCTTTCCAAGAGAAAGAATCAATTGTATAAATTATACATTTGTATAGGTCAGTGACACCCAACCTTCTTCGGTCCGCGGGTCAATTAAATTTCCCCACAAATATTTCGCGGGCCACATCACAGCACAAAAATTTAAATAAAATACAGTAGACTCATTAAATCCAACATTAATTTTATAGTAATTAGTAGGATAGTTGAAGCTGTTTTTCCCGAAACCATCCTCTAGCTCCACCACTGAAACTTCATGTCGGAACCCTGAATTGAAATGTTCCTTTGTGAGGCAATTATGCTAGACAGGGTACGCTAAAACATTTTTTGACTCTCAAAAGTACTTGTAAACATTGTGATTAACCTTTATCCTTTTGGGATATTTCGTAAGTTTTTGCAAAAACAACGTGGAAATCATTGGCCTTCTCAATATTTGTCAAGATGGGATGTCTGGTTAAAAAGTCGGCGCCGCAGATTACAACCGCCTAGCCATTGGACTCTCACTAAAACAAATATGGAAAAGCTCCAGACTTTTGTTAACAGATGCCTACGCCGGATATTAGGAATTAGGTGGCCAGAAAAGATAACTACTATCGATTTGTGGGAGAGAACTAGACAAAAGCCCATAGCCCAAGACATCACAAAACGAAAATGGAGCTGGATAGGACACACCCTGCGAAAACCAGCTACCAATGTTGCAAAGGCAGGCACTTGACTGGAACCCACAAGGAAAGTGGGCAGACCCAAGCAAACCTGGAAGAGGTCAGTCATCAGTGAAGCTGAGGGTACTGAAATGAATGGGAGCAGATGAAGAAAGCTGCTCAGAACCGAGTTCGGTGGAGAGGTGTGGTTGCGGCCCTATGCTCCCCCCTGGGAGTACACATGATTAAGTGAAGTAAGTGAGTGAGCCATTGGAGCTGTCGTTTTCATGCAGTGGGCGCCCTCACATTGCTTCTCGAAGCACCAAGCACGTTTTTACATGCAACGGCAGAAATCCGAGCACTCATTCATGAGAAGTGGTTAAAGTCCTGGGAGGAATCTGATAGAGCACGTAGTGTCTGGCAGCATATGCGTCTCCCAGATCGCGACGATCCGTGGTGGTGGTTAAGGAGGTCAGAATAAGCAGTCACTGCACAGTGTAGGACGTACATTGTCCTGTTGGGGCATACTTTGCCCGGTTCCGTCCGTCTCGATGCCGCCACTGTGGAGAGAGCGTCAAAGCAGTGTCGCAAATCTTGTACGAGTTTCCCCAGCTCCGCGAGCTAAGGGGGGACGTGTTTGAGCAATCACTCGACATGTCTGGTAGTTACGAGGCATTACGCCAAACGGCCCAGTTTCTTGCCAGAGCACTACGGGAGGATTGAGTTCTTCCTGCTCTGATTTTTCAATAGGAGTTCATCTCAAGTTAAAAAGTCAATCAATTCCGGTTTCAGGTCTGTCATGGCAATTAACACATCAGCTTTAATGGATCTTTAAAGAATTTATTAAATATGAAAAAAATCACAAATTGTTCATTGACATTACCATCCAAATCCAAGGGCCCCAAAATTAAAATCATTCTAGCTTTGGGGAAAGGCATGTTTAACTATTGATAGTCTTTATCACCACGAGGCTCAAAGAAAAGAATGAATATACTGATATATCCTTGATAATTATTGAAAAATTTATCTTGTTGTAACAAGTGTCATAGAGTAGGTTATAATATTAAACAAACAGGCTGAGGTTTGGTCAGTCGCCCTGTAATGTAATACGCTGACAGGGCAATACTAATTGACACCTCACTTACGTATGAAGAGCACGCACACTGCCGATAAAGCTTAGGCATGCGCAGACGGATAGAATGGCTTCATAGATGCTATTCTCTAAACACTGCCCTAGGTCTTAGAAGAGGACTAGTTGAAGTCAGTCAGCCATTTTTTGTTTGTTTGTAAACTCGTGTATGGCCATGCAATGCCACCCCGATGGATCATATCACTCTGTATCAGAAACCACTACAGGCATCAATGAAAATATGTGGAAAGAAATAGCGCAAGATCGATAGCATGGAAACTGTGAGAGCTGATACAAACTGTTGCAAACTTTGTCGCTCCAGCATCGGCTTGCTTTTTTTTTTTTTAGTCACATCAAATTGTGCCCGGACTCAAGAAGAAAACAAAACCAGTGATTCATCTGAACGTATCCATTGTCTTCCGAGACATCGTTATAATAATTATTGAATGACACCCACTAACCCATAAAGAAAAATCTCAAACTTGTTGTCATGAAGCAGATTGTATGAACTATCAGTTTACTCATTTCACTGTCTGTAGAATTGTCTGATCAGATCGTTGCTTAGAGAATCATTTCACTGTCTGTAAAATTGTCTGATCAGATCGTTGCTTAGAGAATCATTTCACTGTCTGTAAAATTGTCTGATCAGATCGTTGCTTAGAGAATCATTTCACTGTCTGTAAAATTGTCTGATCAGATCGTTGCTTAGAGAATCATTTCACTGTCTCTAGAATTGTCTGATCAGATCGTTGCTTAGAGAATCATTTCACTGTCTGTAAAATTGTCTGATCAGATCGTTGCTTAGAGAATCATTTCACTGTCTGTAAAATTGTCTGATCAGATCGTTGCTTAGAGAATCATTTCACTGTCTCTAGAATTGTCTGATCAGATCGTTGCTTAGAGAATCATTTCACTGTCTCTAGAATTGTCTGATCAGATCGTTGCTTAGAGAATCATTTCACTGTCTGTAGAATTGTCTGATCAGATCGTTGCTTAGAGAATCATTTCACTGTCTGTAGAATTGTCTGATCAGATCGTTGCTTAGAGAATCATGTCACTGTCTCTAGAATTGTCTGATCAGATCGTTGCTTAGAGAATCATTTCACTGTCTCTAGAATTGTCTGATCAGATCGTTGCTTAGAGAATCATTTCACTGTCTCTAGAATTGTCTGATCAGATCGTTGCTTAGAGAATCATTTCACTGTCTGTAGAATTGTCTGATCAGATCGTTGCTTAGAGAATCATTTCACTGTCTCTAGAATTGTCTGATCAGATCGTTGCTTAGAGAATCATGTCACTGTCTCTAGAATTGTCTGATCAGATCGTTGCTTAGAGAATCATTTCACTGTCGGTAAAATTGTGTCATGAGGTTGTTGCGGTGCCATTGTTTATAATTATATATTGTTGTTATGTTGTAACTTTGACTGCCTTTGTAGTACTTGTTCTCTGTGGCAAAACAAAATATATTGTAGCCAGACATAAATCTTTGGTCTTTTATCCAATTATCTCGTGATAGCTCTAAATACATCATGCAGCCTGCGTTACTCTGAAATGCCAATAAAAATTAAGGGAAATAATTTAAAGCTTTATTCATGAAAAGACAATATTTCTTTTTTTACTCCCGCTCTGCGCCCCCCTCTTTCTCTCTCACACACACAAATGTACACACAGAGAGGGGAAATAAAACTAAAGAAAATTTAATAATAGTGGAGAATGTAAGATGAACTTTGATCTTTCCTGCACCTTACTTATCCAATAAAGGGCAAGTACTCTTGTTGACATGATAAGTGTCATTAGGTCTAGCTACTTTGATGCCTTCATTGTATTATGTGTGATCTTTTGAAGGTATTGATTGATTCAAAGGTGATTTCAATAAAAGCAAATTAAATATTTCACAAAACGATCGAGTTATGTTTAAATATCTAAGAAGAATACATTACTGATGTTGTTTTTCGTCGATATGATTCCTTTCCATTGAATTTATATGCCTCTGTCTTTTGTTTGTTCTATGTGATACAATTCTCTGGCGTATTTTTAAAAATCTTATTCACTCACAGTCTATATTTCTCTCTCTCTCTCTCTCTCTCACACACACGCAAATGGTCACCCTCCCTCTTTTATTTTTCCATCATTATTTCTTCTCCGTCTCTATCTTCTTTGATAAGATATTACAGTCCGAAGATAAGAACTGCTGTAAACTGAAACAAAAAAAAAATACAGCAGATGGCTTTTATAGTTATCATGTGTAACAACTTTTCAAAATGTCTTCCCATCATGCAACATCATCTTAAATGTCGTGTGTGAACGCTGTGCCATTGATGCAATCGTTTTAGCGTTACTCAAAAAACTCGCTCTGCTGGTTGCTCAGTGCTAGAACGGGACTGGGTTGTTTGACATAGACTTGTATTCAGAGAATCTCAACCTAGTTCAACCCAGATGTTACAAGTTCACAAGGCTTTTGTTTCACTTTTAATATCCCGAATTCTTTATAGAAGTATTTAGGGTGTACTCCAATGTAAATATTCCAAAGGAAAATAATGGCAAAGAAACACACACATACACTTACACACACATACACTTAAGAAAGACTTGAAAAAAATAAATCCGCAGCCATTTCATAATTCTTACGTCCTATTCCCAACCATATAACACATCCTGCGGGCTTCCAAACCATATAACACATCCTGCGGGCTTCCAAACCATATAACACATCCTGCGGGCTTCCAAACCATATAACACATCCTGCGGGCTTCCAAACCATATAACACATCCTGCGGGCTTCCCAACCCTAGAACACATCCTGCGGGCTTCCAAACCCTAGAACACATCCTGCGGGCTTCCAAACCCTAGAACACATCCTGCGGGCTTCCAAACCCTAGAACACATCCTGTGAGGTTCCAGAAAGTGTTTCTCAAACTTTGAGCGGTGGCGTCGATCTAAATAAAACATATATTTAAGTTATTTTTTGTTCTTCTTGAAAAAGTTCTAACTTCCATTAGTATTGAAGATGCAGCGAACTGTCCCTCCATCCAGCCCGCGGGTCCGTCACTGAGAGTTTTTGTGCCTTCTGATCTTCAGAACTTCTTTATCCTGGCATCTACGATGTCTTATTCTAGATTAAGATAAGCGCAGACCAAAAATGTTAAAATAAAAGGGGGTGGGGCGAGTCGATATTAAAGTATTTTTTTGCAATCAGAGCGCACTATTCATCTTGAGTTGGCCAAAATCCTTATGCGAGAGACATTCAAGATTATAATACTCTTAATGCGCACGAACGTCTGTAATAAGCGTAGCCATTGTAAGATCATCTTCGTGATAAGTAAGAAGTTTATGGCGAACCTTTTTTTTTGTTGTTGTTACACAAAAGTCGTAATCATAAGGATGTTCAACACTCAGGAGAATTCCGATCATTCTGACACATTTGAAATTGTCGAAATCGTCATGTAGAGTTGTGCATCGCACTTGGAACCCTAAGGCCTGCAAAAGCAAACAAGAGCTCCCTTCTACCGGCCTGAATGAACGGCGCAACCCTCGCATATGCTGTTCTGTCTGGCGGGGAGTGAGACTTGGGGTTCAACTCAAGTTTAGTTTTGCGTTCACTTCCGGTGGACACAGACAATCCAGACTCGCGGACTAGAGACAAGGTCCCACCGGGACCCCCGTCATTTTCCTATGCATTCTGACACAAGAAATTTATGAAGAATCGCGTTAGCGAAGATGTTTTAACTGAAAAAAGTTATGATTTGATATTTTTGCTGGCGCCTCACACGAAAATGGTATTCATTTTATTATATCCTTATTAGAAGTTGAGATCTTACTTATAGTAATTTATTATTTATTTTTACTTGGTTAATATTCAAACAGATTGATAATTATAATAAAAATATTTTTCCCTTCAGAAACAAATTGACAGAAATCGTCATGACGTCGCGCTCCCCCAGGAGTACAAGCTCCATAGTTTTAGAAACGCTGCGCTACATGAAAATATTTCAATGAGAACATCTTTTGCCATTACTAATGGTATTTTATTACTTAGTACAATCTTTTCTCTGACTCCAACTCAAGTTGTTCCAGCCTAGTCATAGCCGAGATAAGGCGAGAAGATTTACGCATCACATGGTGCTAGTGTCAGAACTGGTGAACATGTTATCAAAGGAGAGAGAGAAAATTGAGCAAGAGAAGTGAGAGAGAAAGAATAAAAGAGATTGAAAAAGGTAGAAAGAATGAAAGAGAGAGAGGGAGAAAGAATGAGAGTGAGAAAGTTTTTTAGGTGGCAGAGTGATGCTAAATCAAAGATGATGAAAGCGTGCACCACTCATAACCTTATTGAAAGGTGTTATTTTATTTTCCACCTTTTAAAAAACAAAACAAAAATCTTTTGATGGTAGCTGTTTATTTTTATAAAGCTTTTAATCAACTCACTCTGTCTGTCTGTCTGTCTGTCTTCTCTATAAAACTAACCAATTAGTCAATAAATTATTGGCGAATAATTATATTGCTTGGTAATAACAAGGGAAAGTAATCCTTTAAGATTCACAGGTATGGCTAAATATGTAGGCTTTTGTCTCTTAAGATAATTGAACACGTTATTTCTCCCACACCCAGTCTCGGGTCAAGTTGAAACTTAGACAATTATTTATTGTACCTAACAAAACATTAATCCATTTAAAAAATTAACCAATTAGTAAATAAATTATTGGTAATTTATTATTTTGTTTGATATCGAATAAGGAAAATAACTTCTACACCATCGAGATGTATGGTTGTAAGTGCGAAGTTCTTTCTCTTCCAAAAAAAAAAAAGCTTTGATTCTTTAAAAAAAAATGATTGTTTCTATTTTGCTTGTTGATAACACTGTTTTTGCAAAGGGCAAATGGGCAAATGCCCGGTGGGCCGGTACCAAATTTTTTTTTTCAATGCAGACAACTATAAAAAAAAAGTGACAGCAGCGAGATACAAATGCCTGAAAACGTTTTCTTTTTTTTTTTTAAATTATTATTACAACAAGAATATAAAAAAAAATACACTATACACAGTAGCCTACGTATTATCATTTGCAAAACGTTAGACCGTACTTTTTGCTATGCACGAGCGGCATGAACTTCAACACTGCTTTGATGTTGTGTTTGGCCTAATCATTTTGCTGGTCGGCATGTACGTTTGATGGCACTCCCATTTGTTTTTGCTCCTTCCCTCCCCCGTCTTTTGATGGTTCCATTGTCAGTTAACGAAAAAGAGGGATGAGAGAGGTTAAGTTAGAAAACATTGATATAACGCAGAAAAAAAAATAGGGCGACAATCAACTCTCAACAATGGATACTAGCACATATAGAACTAGAAGGAAATGAGAAGGCTGACCCATTCGCCTAGAGAGGGAGAACAAACTCACAATTAAACATTGCACTCTATTCAGAAGAAATGAAGATACTGTTACAAATGACCAGTGACAGGAAGAGGTTAACGTGTGACCCCGACGAGATAACACATCAGTGGGTGTTCCCTGGAATGTACATGTATAAACAGAGACAGGATGTGACGTGTCCTTACGTGTTATTCCAGAAGGTACTAAAAATGTCCAGTGACAGATAGAGGTCACAACTTGTGACCCTGGCTGGATGACACTGCAGCCGATGTTTTCTGGAATCTACATGTATAAACAAAGACAGGATGTGACGTTTCCTCACTTGTTATTCCAGAGAATACTAGCCGTGTTTGTGCAACTTTGGACAAGCGATTAGGGACTCTATATAAGCCAGAAAGTTAATGTGAAAGTCAGTCGTATGGAGTCGTGAGTGAGCTGTTACAGTCGATACAGACTATGTAAGATGTGTGCGGCTCTGTGGAAGAGAAATGTGTACGACTCGATGCAAGTTAACTAGGGTAGAGTTAACTGGAGTGGACTACTGTCGTTAAAGTCTATACAGCGAACTACAGTGGACTTGAGCCGTTACAGTCGATACAGTCGATGTAAGACGTGTGCGGCTCTGATTCGGTAGACTCGAGTACGACTTGGTTCAGCTTTGGGAGACCTGGAGCGACACTGGGAAATGTGTCGTTGGTCTGTTCTGTGGAATACGGCTCGATGCAAGTTGAGAAGAGAGGAATTGCAACGAAGTGAAGAGATGCAGTGCAACGAAGTATAGCTAACTGTAAACTGACCGATATTGTACAGTCTTCTACGCTACATGTTACAGTAATGTTAGAGTTAATAGTCATTAAAGTTATATGAAACTGAAAGTTTAGTAGTCAAGTTCTTTGCAGTGTTTTTATTTGTGTGCCAACTAATACATCTAGCCAGAAGATTCAGAAATACGTAACAATTGGTGTCAGAAGTGGGATCTTTCTGGCTAGAATGTGTTCCATCAAACTTCTTAATGAACTTGACATGAAAGAACTTAGACAAGAGCTTCGAGAAAGAGGTCTACAGCTTAACGGAAATAAGGAAACGCTAACAGCACGTCTCAGACAAGCCCTGTTGGAGGAAGATGAGAATCCAGACACTTGCCAATTTGAAATCAAACCTAATACGATGGAGCTCCTGAGAACTTTGCAATACAAAATGAACTCGGTGAACGAGAGCATTAAGAAGATAGAATCAGAAATCAACACCAGATTTTCTTCATGTAACCAGTTGATTAAAGCCATGAATGAAAATGAACTAATAGCTACCACGCCCAATAAGACAGAAGAACAAACAGATACGATAAAAGATCAAACTAGAATCATGATTAACGAGCTGCTGAACACCCAACATTATCAGATTGAGTCGACAGATGAAAGAGCTACACCACTGATGAACAACGAACAATTGTCCAACCAAGGATGTGGCGATACAGACAATTACGATAGGGATGCTGGTGATGGTTGTGCTGTCTGTGACTGTGATAGCAAACCAAACGAATGTGGCCCACAAGAAATGAAAAGAGACGGTAGCTGTTACTATTTCAACGAAAAGCAGAATGAGACCGCTGAAGAAACAATAGAAGAGACCTATAGTTTGACCGAAGCTTTAGCTACAGATAAACCTGATATGAGTACCTCAACCAGCCAAACAGATCAAGACAACGTTGGGTCTGCGTCCAAGCATGTTGCTGTGGGCCTTAAAGACTTCTGTCTTCTATCTGCCATTGTCTACGAGAGGAACTCGAAGCTTGATTATTGCACCCATGCGTTTGACAAGAACTGTATGTACGTAGCTATGCAAGAAGACTGTGAATGCCAAGAAATACACCAACAAGCTCTAGACTTAACAGAAGCTTGTACAGCTATCAAGGTAGGCGTGAGAAGCCCTGGTGATAGTCAAGGAAACACAATAGAATCTGATGCTGAAGTTGATGGACCTTTGCACGTTGAATGTTATCAACCTGCCCCACAGGCGAGTGCTCCAGACTCGGATGAAGGTGATGACGTGTTTGACACCTTGCCTTCAAGTGGACTTGCAGCTCATTCGCAAAGCACCCATCGAAGAATAATGCTGAAGCAACTTGTTAGATCAACAGTCTTGATGACTACAGCTATGAAATACAATGCCTTCCTATGTGCTAAGTCGCTGCCATCAGCATTGATCGACAGGAAAGCAAGACAACGACAACGACATCAACGCAACCAAAGAAATATCAAATTGAGGAGGCGGAGAAAGCGACACATGCAGAGTGCAACGTGGATGGCTCTAACAAGATCAAGATACAAACCCACCCCTTCTCCCACTGATAGACCCCCACCTGCATTTATGAAACTCCATAGCCCATGTTGTTAGAAAACAAGCCCACCACTTCTCCCACTGATAGACCCCCACCTGCACTAATCAAACTCCACAGCCCATGTTTTTAGAAATATTCTGTCCGGGACCATAAACCAAAGAAGAAAGCCTTACGAATCAGTTGAAAGTGTGAAGCCACTAAAGAATAATCTAAGAACATTCCTCATTAGAATAGGTTTGATGAAGTATAACAGAGGTTTTAGAAGAACGATAATTAAGTCAGAAGCAAGAAGAACAGAAAAGAAGTAGTTTAAGATGTCAGAACTGTAGTGAGTAACCATCTGTGACAGAACTGTACAAGAAGATCAACCCAACAGGCATCGTACAAACCCAAAGTCAGTTGCTGTTGTAAGAAGAACATGTGAATATTGCTGTACTGTGATGAACCTGTGTACCTCTGAAGAAGCTCTGTAAAAAGATACTTGAAAATGTAAAACTCAGCGAGTGAAGCACGAACTCTTTAGAATGCTGCCCAATGTCGTCATCTGAAGGTCGATGTTTCCATACCAAGATTGATGAAAACATTTGTGAGGACCTGCTGAAAAATGAGGATTTGGCTCCCATTCTTCTATGGAAAGAAGATGGACAACGGCCAGATTGAAAGAACATCTCTGAGAAGGGGGCAACCACCAAAGCTTCCTTCTTGATCGTCGATCGGTTTCTTCAGTATCGTGGTGAAATGGAATCTGTTCGGGACGAACAGATCTAAGAAGGGGGCAGTGTTACAAATGACCAGTGACAGGAAGAGGTTAACGTGTGACCCCGACGAGATAACACATCAGTGGGTGTTCCCTGGAATGTACATGTATAAACAGAGACAGGATGTGACGTGTCCTTACGTGTTATTCCAGAAGGTACTAAAAATGTCCAGTGACAGATAGAGGTCACAACTTGTGACCCTGGCTGGATGACACTGCAGCCGATGTTTTCTGGAATCTACATGTATAAACAAAGACAGGATGTGACGTTTCCTCACTTGTTATTCCAGAGAATACTAGCCGTGTTTGTGCAACTTTGGACAAGCGATTAGGGACTCTATATAAGCCAGAAAGTTAATGTGAAAGTCAGTCGTATGGAGTCGTGAGTGAGCTGTTACAGTCGATACAGACTATGTAAGATGTGTGCGGCTCTGTGGAAGAGAAATGTGTACGACTCGATGCAAGTTAACTAGGGTAGAGTTAACTGGAGTGGACTACTGTCGTTAAAGTCTATACAGCGAACTACAGTGGACTTGAGCCGTTACAGTCGATACAGTCGATGTAAGACGTGTGCGGCTCTGATTCGGTAGACTCGAGTACGACTTGGTTCAGCTTTGGGAGACCTGGAGCGACACTGGGAAATGTGTCGTTGGTCTGTTCTGTGGAATACGGCTCGATGCAAGTTGAGAAGAGAGGAATTGCAACGAAGTGAAGAGATGCAGTGCAACGAAGTATAGCTAACTGTAAACTGACCGATATTGTACAGTCTTCTACGCTACATGTTACAGTAATGTTAGAGTTAATAGTCATTAAAGTTATATGAAACTGAAAGTTTAGTAGTCAAGTTCTTTGCAGTGTTTTTATTTGTGTGCCAACTAATACATCTAGCCAGAAGATTCAGAAATACGTAACAATACTAATATCTCTCTATATATAATATTCTCTTCTTCCCTCAGCAGTTTAAACAAGAAGTAAAGGAAAGATCATTCTCTTAACCATTGTGGGTCCCTATGCGAAACGAATTTCGCGGGGCCAAGTTTGGGTAGGTAAGCGGACAATAAGTGAAATTTAAGAGTTTGTATTAGAAAATAAATTCGTCTATGCATTTTATTCATTCTTTACTACGTACAGAAATACTTTATGAGCCTTGCGTGTATCAAAGTCATACAGTATCTCATAATAATTCTGTTTCCTACATAGATCATGCTCAATAGCAAGAATTACCAAATGTTTCAATCTATCTTTGAGAATTGTTGACCTCAAGTAATTCTTCAAGCTTCTTTCACCAGATTACACAATTACGGCTGAGGCATGATGCCGCGCGTAAGATTGGCGTTTTCCATGTTGAATGACACCCAAAAATGACAATTTTTTACTTTACGAGCCATGCGTATAGCAAAGTCATACAGTATATCATAATAATTGTTTCCTACATAGACCCCGCTCAATAGCAAGAATTACCTAATGTTTCAATCTATCTTTGAGAATTGTTGACCTCCTGGTAAATCGACATGAGGGCGCGGGAAATCTGTTTTAAGTTAAAAAATTGTTTAATTTAATAATTTATACACCTTGAATTAGCGCAGGTCCTATGAAAGTGCGGATCCTTTGAAAGTGGGAGCCCACTTCGGTCGCATAGGCTGTGTGGCCTAAAACGGGCTATGCAAAATAGCGGCGTATGCTACGCCGCCGGCCGACTAGTAGTATATAAAATAAATGAGAAATGGACAAGCTCTCATCCGAATCACAAGAAAGATTATGCCTATTATTAGCTATCACGACAAGATCAAATTGCGAAATTGCAAACCACCCAGGTTAATATGGGTATAGAGTTATTCTTTCTGAGATTTGTACAGAAAAAATAAGTTTTCTTTTTGTTAATTTTTTTATAACATAGATCTAAAAATACAAAAAATATTATTTATAAAAAAACAAAACAAATCTAGATCTAGCCTAAATCATTTTTTTTACAATTATAAGTAATGGCAAACTTATGCTTAGTATGAGGCCATTATATACATGATGGAAATTCTTATAATAATATCACACTGTATATATTTTGAAGAGAATTATGCTTACACCTATAATATGACACATGGGCGTAGCCGGGAAACAGGGGGCTCAAATCATCACTTGCCTCAGACTTCTTTGTCTGAATGGGAAACTTTACTTTATGCCCCAGTGCAGCCAACTTAAGCAAACTACAGTCACCGAATTTCCTACGCGTAGCCAAAAAGGGGTTTTGTGGTTATCCTCCCAGTCCAATACAAAAACTAAAGCAAAATTATACCATTTTCTACCAGTCGCTGGACTCCATTAATTAAGTGCAGTGAATGGTAGATGTGGTTTTTGAATTTTTAAGCGAAAGAGTAGCAAGCTAATTGCACTGTAGGTACCTCAAAATATGCATTTTTTAAAGCTTAATATAACGGAAATAAAATGATTGGATCCAGGTCTTCGCCCAAGCTCACGGCGCTCCCCCAGACTCCTTAGCTGCCCTTGGTGGTGTGTACTGTCTTTCCACGAATTAAAAGAAGAACATATTCTAGGCTAAAAAAATAACGCCCGAAAGAATGAAAGGTCGGAATGTAATGAAGATTAATTACATACATATATATTGCAGAGGGGGGTAGAAAAAAAATCACCTCCACCGAAAAATCCTGGCTACACCCATGATATGGTAATGCCCGGACCGATTTTGATACCCAGTCCGCCCCTGGTTGTTGCTTAATGGTTTGGTTTACATAGCATTAAAGTTGCTCGTTTTCTCTTACTTTCTCACATCTAGTCTCTTATAAGAAACTGTTGTTTTTTTTTCAATCCCCCCACGACGTTGTAATGAAGCGTGGTTAGATTGAAATTATTTTTAGATCAACATCCAAGAGAAGAGTGCTGTGCAGTGTATGATTCGATAAAAAGTGTCAGTCTACAGCTAAGAGCAGGTACACGCGCTGGGGAGGTGCTTCAGAGGTTACATTGATACTTTTATTTTTTTTAATGTTATTTTTAGTTTCTTGTTTGTTTATTTGCTTCCCCTCCCCCCCCCCCCCCAATCCTTGGATGTGTGAATATTTTTATTTTACCGTTGTATTTTGCTACAGAAATACAGATAACGCTGTAAATACCAAGGGCGTTATATCATTTTAAAGTCATAAGAATGTATTGTTTTTCTCTGATAACATTGGTGCATTCATAAATATATATATGCGATGCTGTGGTTGGTGGTAAAATACAAACAAGCTTATTTCAGTGTCTACATTTATGTTTTAGTTTTGGTTTCCTTCCTCTCAAATAAATTATGCCGAGTGACAGATGTGCCTTGGTTCGTTACGAGTTAAAATAGGTAAAAAAAGAGAGCAAGAGAGATATAGAAAAGCAAAATATTAGTTGAATAAAGGAGGTATCGTCTTTTTAAAAACATATTTAGTTTCATTTTTCGTTTGCTCAAAAGAATTTATTGATTTAAAATACTGCACACATTTCAAAATCAAAAGATAATATTTGAGCTATGCCAGAACGCGATTTATTCAAAGAAGGGGCATTTAAAAGAATAAGCTTGTTTTTTTTTTTATTAGGACAGAAAGTCAGAAACTATTCGATTTATTGGGATATCCTAGAGTGAATATTAATCCAAAGTTATTTAACTTATAAAGGACTAAAGCAGATATAGAAAAGAAACATTAATAACCAGTGGCCGGTGTGAAATCTCCGGTCTATGACTCAGTGATATCGAAACTTCTGCTCACATTACAAATTGAGGCTCGGTTCCGTCGGACTGGTGATTTTTTTTTTACGTGATTCTGACCGTGGCACGCGTGTTGAAATGTATATAGACCCAAGCGCAGGTTCCAGGCCCTTGGCCGAAAGCAATCAAGAACTACTGGAAAAGATTAAGATGGGAATGCCAGCACTTGACACACAACCTGTTTAATGTTGCATTAGGGTTACCAGGGTTCCGCAAGGTGATCATAGCCGGAAGTGTTAATGGATATGAACACTCCTTTACCTATAAAATGCTTTCTAATGGCATGCGTCTCAAATAGGTTGTGATCAGTTCAAATACTAGCCTTCACGTGTGGTTCAGATATTGAGTCCGGCGGAACTGCTTTCACTAGCAGGAGAAGGGGCGAAGGCGAGTAACTGGCGCCTTAACAAATAAGCTTAGGGCAGGAGGGGCTCGTTAGTCATTGCTGGTTATCCACTTAGGAGAAGGAAAACTCTGAATCCAAACCTCTGCTGCCTTGCAGCTATACTCAATCATGGAAAAGACTTAGGGAGTCAACCCTGAGGAAAAATGAGGCGACCCTCAGGCAGTTTGTAGCACTCATTTCTACACCCTGGCAGGGCCTGCGACGCAGCTGACCCCAACTGTATCGGCACTTGTCGTTCCTTTGGATAAATCAGCTGCCTGGAGAAGAGGAAACTGATGCGTGGGCGACATCATTCCGACCACAACTAGTGCCCAGGCATTCCTCTAATTCCCATGACATGATCTGTAGTCGCAACTGAAGGACTGAATGGTTACCAGCCACTTTTACGCCCAAAAGAGGATAGAAAGGATGATAGGATCGTTGATACGTGTTTATGTTTGTTTAATGTCTTGAGAGTGTGCTCACCACATTGATGTAGTCTGTTGCTGTTTGAATATCTTTCGTTAATTTGTGTGTCATTTTAGCTTGAGAAATTGTAGTAAGAATCAAGATAATATGAGAGAGAAGTGGGATATTCGGCTTTCAAAATAGGACATTTGGTAACCTTATGTAGCGCGATCCATGTAATCGTTTGTTGGTTCCGATAAAACAACACACATTAGAAAGGGACTTACGTTTACTGCTAAAATATTTCACTGGAGAAAGTGACTAAAGACCTGACTAAAGCAGATTTCAGTGTGATGAGTGCAGACTGTCCCAATTGATTTTGATACAGAGAAACACACTGAAGAAAATAGTACTCCAAGAAAAACAAAATATGATACTTGTCAATGTTCTTTAAGTGGGACCCGAAAGGAATAAAAACCGCCATTAGTTCTCTTGTCGTCTGCCTGTCAGGTTTAGATCTCAATAGTTTCGTATCTTGCTGCGTTCTGGTGCAAGTCAAACTAAATGTACTAAATACAAAAACTTACCCATAGTCATCAAGTGCCATGTACTGCTACACCGATGAGTCGGTAATGAAGGACCAAGATAGTGCAGACCAGTCTGGATAGGGATAAGGATAATAAGTGAAAACTAATATTTTTGTATTAGAAAATAAATTCGCCTTTGCATTTTATTCATACTTTACTAAGTACAAAATCACTGTCAAATTAACTTTACGAGCCATCTACAGTAGATGATAATTTTCCAACAAAAAGCCGATTAACATTCAGATCTGCCTTTTAGATTTACTATCGACTTAAAAATGTTTAATTTAATAATTTAAATGTACACCTAGAATTAGCTATGAAAGTGCGGGGCCCACATAGGTTGCAGTGGCCTAAGGTCGGCCCTATCAACCCTAAACACAAAAAGTTAGTCACATAAGCTGTCATGGCTATAACAAATAAATTAACTTGCTCTAGTGACATTCTAGTCAATCCATTATCTTGTTTCATTGTTTACCTTTATTTTTTTTTCTGTCTCCAGGAATGCCCGAAACAATCACGTGACTCTATTCTGTTATGTATGTGAAAAGAACAATGACAGTGGCTGATGGCCTAAGCCTAATCCTATCAGTTTGTCTAATTCAACAATCTGTGGGGTAAGTGCCCCTCCGCCCCCTCCCTTTCTTTCCCTATTGTTTTCGAACTGCCATTTCAAGTCTGTTAGTCTGACACTTTTTGTTTCGCAATAAGAAAGAGCGCTTTTAAATTTCTGTACTGACGTGTTCAAACTAAGTACAACGGCTACTATTTTAGAATTAGATTTAGTACCTAGAGTCTTTTGAAAACGTACACTTTTAGTTCTTAAACTAATTATGCATAGATTCACTGACATTTCGTTCACCGACAAATCGTTCACGACTTTTCGTTCACGCGACTATTCGTTCACCAGACATTTCGTTCACCCGACAATTCGTTCACGCGACATATCGCTTACGGACTATTCGCTCACAGACAACTTGTTCACCGACTACTTGTTCACCGACTACTTGTTCACCGACAGTTGGTTCACGACAAATCGTTCACGCGACTATTCGTTCACGGCACGGACAAATTGTTCACAGACAAATCGTTCACTGGATAGTAACATATTGTTTATATTATATATTCTCGTCGCGTGTTTAATTTATTTACATTAAAACTTTTGTAGCTATTATTTCCAAAAACAAAAAAATTCTAGAGATCAGGTCTAATTCGAGTTTATTTAATTTCGTTGTTGTTGTTGTTAATATTTTGTTAATGAGGACAGTATATGATAAAAATAATAATTAAAAGAATAAAAGAGATCTTACAAGCTAGCTGAAAAATGTAAACGGGCCCTAACTTTACTATAGGTAACATTTTTACTTTCACCTTTAATATACCTTTACACCCCCTTTTTTTTTTTCATCTACCTGGAATCTACCCATTCATCTGGTTACTCTAGTTAACACCTAGTTGAGTGCTAGTCAAACTGGCTCCTCTGGAAGTAATAAAACTTTATTGGACATTGCCTATACATATTTTCAATCTGTCAACATTGAAAATATCTACTAGACACTAGTATAGTACTTTCCATCAAGTTTAAAAGGAGTTTTATTTTATTTTTATTTTAGTTAACTTGCTACTACATGTGATCACTGGCGGATCCAGAACTTTAAAGTGGGGGGGGGGGGGATATTTTTCCAAACCCTAACCCTAACGCCCAGTAAACCCTAACCCTATGCATAAACATAAACGTGCGTACAGCATATATATATATATATATATATATTCGACATATGAGAATAAAATAAGACTGTTTCTCAATCTTCGGCGAAAAAAAAACAGAAAAAAAAACAGTCTTTCTCTTGCAAGCTTGGGGGTCTGGCAGAGCGCTGTAAGCTTCTTCAGTGGGTTTCGGGGCGAGGCCAGGTTAGGGTTAGGGTTAGGGGTTAGGGTGGAAACACAAACTCAAAATCGGCCCCCGAAGTGGTCCACCCAGGCAGGCTTCAATATTTTCAGAAAGAACATCCGAATGAAATTATATCAAAGACAAATGAGAGATAAGAATGGAGAAAGAAGGTTAACAGATCTTGTGTAGTGCCCCAACTTTCCCGCAGATCAAAGGATAGGTGAAAGTGAATGTTAAGTTAGTCGTGAACCTGGCCTAACAAGTTCCCGCTTCAGACCTTGTGGTCTATAGGGCAGATGATGTAAGTTCTACGGTTAACGAGGGTGTCATGTAGCCAGCACAACGACCATCCGCCTTTACCTTTCCCAACTAATGTCAGGTACCCATTAGATCTGAGTGGACTCAGAGGCGCCCAAAGATTCCAAAGTTGAAATTCCCAGTCTTCACCCGGGACCCCAGTTCGGAAGCCTTGCTCTTTACCGCTCAGCCATCGAGCCTCCCCTGGCCTAACTGATGTCTTATAATTGATCTAATTGTTTTGAAAAATGTTCAATCTCTTATTCGAATCCTCAAAAAAAAAAAAAAAAAAAAAAAAAAAAAAAAATTCCTCAATTTAAAAAAAGTTCAGGAAAATGAAGTTTACAAAATTACTATTCATTTTAAATTAGGTCTAACTTATAATGCATACTAATTAGCTTTTTCTCTTTAAAAAACTTCTTGCATAACTGATTTTAAAAATTAGATTTTTCGCTTTCAGAAAAAAAAGTAGCCGTTGCATCAGAACTTTGAATGCTCTAAAATATTGTGATGTCGGATTTTCAATATCTTTTCTAGTTTACGAGATCTAAACAGGACGGACGGACAGACATTTCGCACAAAACTAATAGCGTCTTTTCCCCTTTCGGGGGCCGCTAAAAATGAGACACGGCAAAAGTCGAAAGAAATCGTGCTACGGTGCTGATGTCAGTTTCTGAGAAGAAAGCAGAATGCTGCAAAATAAAAGCACTAGCCATGCCTCTACTACAGAAGTCAGCTAAGCAATGAATATGAAATAAGGATCAAGAAGAAACAGACGCACGGCAGTACTTTTAAGTCAAAAGATTAAGAAAGATTTTAAAATAAAAGCGTGACCTTGAGCGCCTTTTTTTATGTAAGTGGGACATTAGCGTCCCGACGACATTTTATGAAAAGCGCGACAGACTGTCGGAATGTCTGGTCACATTATAATTATGCACAATGGCGTAGCCAGGTATATGTAGAATATTTGTGTCTCTTTCTTTCTTTCTCATAAATATATTCTTGTAAATAATTATTCACCAATATATATATATATATATATATATATATATATAAATATAAATATATATATATATATATATATATATATATATATAAATATATATATATATATATATATATATATATATATATATATATAGTGAAATTCAGGCATTCTGTATAATGCCTGATGTTTCCTGTTAAATTATGATATTATTTCACCATTTTCTACGTTTCAAATATGCATAGGCATTGCATGGAATGAATAGATATGTAGGTCACGGCTGGGGCTGTGCATCCACGGGAAATACTGCATTCCCCACTAATCTTCGGACTCGAAGACAAGCCTTATTATGTAGTGTATTGTAGAGAATGTTTTAATTAGAAAGAAATGTATTTTATAAAAATATAGATCTAGATAAATTAAAAAGAAAAGAAATAAAAATGAACACAAGAATATCGTATGAGTAAAAATGAATTCTATATTATACCTAGACTGGACGTGTAATCTCTAACACGACACAAAGAATGTTGGAACAAAGCTGAAACAAGACATTGTTTTGATAAGAAGTAAAGTTTTTTCAACCCTAATAGATGTAACATATTAAATTTTTAATTATTGCCTACAATTTAATGTTTAGATCTAGATTCTAGCAAAAATAATAGCGCTCTCTTCTCATAATTATTATTTTGCAATTTTTAGATACATAATCTAGATCTAGAAAGATCTAGGTAATCAATCTATTTAAATGTAGGCCTACAATCTAAAATCATAAGATGATTAAAATTAACAGACTTGAATTATTTCGATCTAGGATTTTTGAAACATTATCACGATGAAAACTAGACTAGATCTAACAGGAAATAACTTTGTATCAAAGATTTGCGTAAAAATATAGTTACGCGATTAATAATAGTTAGCATATTCTATATAAAAATCCGCAAAATGTTATTGCATTATTTCTAAACTTTGAAAACTAAAGATCATTACTTTTCAAAGACAGAAAATATTGATTTTTCCTAGATTTGGCTTGGGCGACTTCTTTTAAGCTTGAAAAAAAGAGCTACACACATAACAATCTCTATATATAATATAGATCTGTGATTTGATCATTATTGGACAAGAATTCGTTTCCGTTTCCCAATAGGTATGCGGTCGCTAAACAAGTCCAATGTTCAATGGTTTTAAAATAGTAATACAGATTATCGAAACAATTTAATTTATTTTTTTTGCTTAGTTTCTACTAGGTAATTTATTGTTGTATTTTGTGTGTTTGTATAGGATATAGACATAGATGTATTTAGTTTTCAAATGACTTAATTTTGATGGTTTAGCAGCTATTATTACAAATTCTTGATGTATCAATTTTTAGGACAAAATATTTTCTGACAGTGCCCCAAGTACCAAGCTATGATGCTAATGTGACTGCAGTGGTCACAGCTTTTCAACACACTTCTCAGTCTACTGAGAAAGTTCTTCTTCAATATATAGGAGGAGAGAACAGTAAAAACGTTTTGAACTCAACCCATCTTTCTTTTGATCAAGGTAATTTTCACGTATTATCTTATATATTACAGACATTACTTCAAAAAAGAAGTTGATAGTTACTTCCTATGTATTTCATGTGTCAAGACCCAATCTAGTCATGCATGTGAACACTCAATCTAGTCATGCATGTGAATCAATGTCTGATTAAGGAAACCCATTCCATTTTCTTATGACTCTAGGGAAGAAGGAGCACTTCTATGAATTTGTTCTAGCGAATGGAATAAGATTTTTGCTAAAATGTGTTGTTGTATTTTTGTTACATATGTTCCTTCAATACAGCCATTTCTAATGATTTTAAGACATTTCAATTTTTAAAAAGCATTGGAAAAAGATTTCAAAGTAAAATTGTATCAGGAAAAAAAAAACTTTTTTGGGAGTATAATTATTGAAAATTAATGAAAAAAAAAGTACTGTAATTAATATTACTTGATTATTTTCGAAATAAAAATTAGAGAAAATGAAATATTATGACAGAATGGCAAATGTTACAATTTTGGTAGAAGCTGTGATTTTGAAATAAATATTTAAGGAAATTTCCATCAGTTCCTTTAAATTTAAATGTAAACCTGGCCTTAGTTATGAAAAAGTAAAGTTTGTTAAATACTTTGCTTGCTGCATTGACCTTATGACATTCTTATTGTTTTTCATTTAATATTATCTCAAAGAAAAATTGACTAAATTTTCTTGACATTTAAAATATTTCTAAAATGATTTATTACATTTCAGATGGTTCACAGCAATGGACTGTTACTTTTTCTTCTGAGTCGATGCAAGAATTGCGGGAGAGCAGTGTTGTTCTGCAGATGACATGCAATGGTCAAAAAAAAGAAATTTTACTAACATTCCGTCAGTCTTCTGGCTACATATTTATCCAGACAGACAAACCAATTTATACTCCAGGCCAAACAGGTAGATAGATACACTTAGCTGTACTGTTTAAGATTTAAACAAAAAAATGTCTGACTTTCCCCTTTCATCAAAATAGCCACTTTTGTCTTACTTGCTATACCAACTTTACCAGCTCTCTCATCTAGTTCTAATTTATCACAATATTAACTGCAATAATTACCATTCACTGTCATCCTTACACTTATTTCTGCGGAAATACATCATGAAACATGCCTTTTATTTTTCATATAAATCATAAGTTCTTTTAGCATTTTTTACTTTTAAACATGACTAGTGCAGATCTAATTTTGTACAATTTTTAAGAGCAAAAATTTAAATTGCTGTTGAATTTTCTATCTATATTAAGGAAAATATTAAAAGTTGGCTATTCATCTTTTCCTTACTTAATTAGATCCTCCCATGCTTTTTAGTGCTTGGGTGGCAAGCTGTCTCCATAAAGATCTGTAACTAGAAATGTCTGAAGCCTCTTCCCACCTGGTGTCCACAGCTCTCTGATTCTCCATGAAAGTGTGGTGCCAAGTTATACAAGACGTCCTTGATTGCTCTTTCCTTGTCTTGACTTCCATGTCATTGCATTTCTTGGTATGTCTAATTCATTCTGTTGGAGTACATACCCTGCAAACCTCATGCGATGCTTGGTCACAACTTCATTAAGTGGTCAAGTTCCAGTCTGGAATAGGATTATCTTTGTTTGAGACCCTAACTCTGCTTCTGATTTCTAAAATCTTTCCCTGTCATTGTATAAAATTTTAATATGTTATTGTAATGCAATGGTTGCCTAATTTTGTTTGTATTGACAGTAAAGTTTAGAGTAATAGCAGTTGATGAGGATCAAAGGCTGTCCAAACATCACCTGAAAGTTGATATAATAGTAAGTTAAATGACGTCTGCATAGTTTTTTTTTTTAAATTCATATTGTGCTTTATGGTTTTATTGTCTTAGAATCACTTTTATTTATACTGGAACCCTTTTCTTTTTTTAATCCTCCAATCAAAATTTGCTTTATAATGCTCTTTCCACAAACTCGCATTGTAGCATTCATTACCTCCTCTTAGAAATAGTATGACTATTTTAAGATTCTCAATGCTATATCGTGACCTTAAACTAGCCCTTAACATTCCATTACAAACTTCAATATCTTTGCACACAAACACATGCTTTCATAGAGATTTTTTGTATTTTGAAAAACAAAAAGTAAAGGAAATATACATATGTTATTTATTAGGTGTCTACAATCAAGAGTTGACGCATCTAAGAGTGTGTAGAATAGAAGAAAAATAAAAAGAACAAGCAATAACAAATAAAAAAGTTTTAAATCATTTTCTAAAATTACAGTTGAAAGCCAGAGAATGGACTCAAAAAGAATATCTTTGGAATTGTTACTTTTATTTCTTCCATAACAAAGGCACTGGGCATCATTAAATTTTAACTGAAAATCGATTCACGATAAGTATCCAAAAAGGCCAGAAAATGCAGAAAATCCCTAATAGAAATGAAAATAAGATTTGCAAGTGAAGCCACACACTCAAAGATTAATTTGTATCCCTCTGATGGCCAACAGATGGATTTTTAAGGTTTTGAGAAGCTAATATGTTAGTTTTTGTTGTTTTTCTCAAAATTATATTTTTTCCTTACTTTAACTTCTTTCATGTGTGATATCTTCATTATTTTAAGTTCAATCTGTCTACAATTTGGCAAGTTTATTGTGTACATACATATAGATGGAATGAACCAAAGAAATTTTAAAATATTAACTTAGATTTCGTTATAAAGACCTTCAAATTTGATAAAAATGGTGAAAAGATCAAATTTTTGGGATCAAAATTTGAAAAATTGTATCTTTTTCATTTTTAGAGGTAGCATAATACTTTTTAGTTCGTTCCAACTGGTTGCCTTAGTTCTACAAGTGTGCAAAGGTTTATGACAGTGCATTTGTATTGAAATAAGTTATATTGCTTCACTAAATTCCTATATTACTATATACATTACGGTGGCCGTATTGGATACCTAATTTGCATTTTATGAAAAAAAAAATAATTTTATCAATGTACAAACTATACTTAACATGATAGACTTAAAAAAACACACTTTTTCTCAATTTTTGTGGATTTTTACTCTTATGGTAGACATGTACCTTAAAAAAAACAAAGTGACTCATCTGGGCATATCCATTTCCTTCCAAGACAAAAAGGAGCCATAAAAAAATAGACTATATATTCATTTTAAATTTAGATCATTTTACTAATTTTTAATCTTGTAGAATGATCAGCAAGTTACAGTTGATAGAATGAGATACTCTGCTGAAGATGCATTCAAAGGTCAAAATTTTGAACTGCCTAAGGACATTGCACCTGGTCGATGGTATATTTCTGCCAATTTTGAAGGTTTGGTAAGAAGGATACATGATTAATCTTTAAGAGTTACAGCACTAAGTTCATGAATATCACAAAAAACATACAATATTTATTTATTTATTTATTTACTCACATTTGTAGTGGTAAAATGGTAGAAAAGTGTATAAATATGTCTTGAAATATACATTAAGTTCTTGTTCAAAGCTGTCAAATTTGCCTTTATTATGAAAATATTGACCTCGTACATGAAAGATTATTTTTTAAAATATATTTATTTTGTATGAACTTTAGAACTATTCATTAAACAGCTGACTTTTATGTATATATTTGAGAGCACTATATAAAATATATAGTTGATGAAAACATTGCTCACATTTTTCTGTTGTTCTTTCAGGACAGCAACTATAGATTGGCTCACAATGTGAGCATTGAAGTTAGAGAGTATGGTGAGTCGGTTGAAATATTGTAAGGAAACAACTCATTTTTTTTAGAACTGGACCTTTATATTATGTATAAATTAGAGAAGGACTCTTCCCATACATAATTGATACAATTGATAATGAGAAGGGAAAAAAATCTTTTATTTTAATCTTTTTTTGTTTTTTTTTGTGTTTGAAATTTCTTTTAGTAAAAATCAATAAATGTGAAAAGTTCAGATCAGTTTTGGTATGGTCCCATCTAATGACTAGTTTTGGCATGTTTCACTAACTAACTTTCGTTACCTTTCACCAAATTGCATTTGTATAAGTGGCTAGTTTTATAGGCATAACCACATTAGTATTAAATATTTGAAATAAAGAAGGCTTTTTAACAAATCTTTTTAGTGAAATAGAAATTTTCTTAAGAATTTTTCCATCTTTGTGTGTATCTATCAAGTTGTTATTCTCTTTGAAAGTACTTCCCAGATTCTCAGCCACACTCCATGCCAATACAAGTGTTATCACCAAAGATTCTAAAGCCTTAAAGCTCACTGTAACATCCAAGTAGGTGTTTACTTGTTTTTTTTATAAACACTTTCAAGACTCATTAATCTATAGAATGGATCAAGACTTATTCATCTGTAGATTGGATTAATTACAGTTTGCAAAGTGCTTTCAAAAAAAATTTTTTTTTTAAAGAAAAAGTAATACAAATTTGAATATTTTAGAAACAAAAAAAAGAAATTAGCTCAATAAGATAACCTTAATTTGAATTATTTTCCCATACGAATGAAAAGAGTGAAATATGTGTAATCCAATATATCATGTAAGCCAATATATCATGTAAGTTCCTGTTCCTATGCAGATATGTGTTTGGTAGGCCTGTACATGGTAATGTTGAAATACATTTAGGGATATTGGATAATAACAAACTGCTTCCTCATGCTGTCTTAAGAGGTAAGGTAAGTTAAGGTAAATTTTGCTTAAATTACTTTACAGTGGAATCCAGATTATTCCAACTCACATCAGTTGGAATTCTGTTTAGCTCTAAATCATTTCAATATTAAGCTTTTTTTCTTCTTTGTCCTTATTGAAAAAAAAAATGTATTCAAAGTCAGTTATGCCTGGTACTGTAAAATTGGCATGAAATGATGTATGCCTTTTTCACCCACCAGTACAAGCCAGCCTGTTTGTAGTATTCACCATCCTTCAAGATGCTATCACTTGATTTCAGCATTACATTGTGTGCATGTGCATAGCACATAAGGTATATTACGTTAAAGTGCTAAATGCCTATAGTGCCTTCAATGTGACTAGTTAGACACATATATATGGCCTCCTTCAACTACATAGGGACTATGGGTCATCTCATGGAAACGAGCTGAATGCCTGGACATTAGTTATAGTCAGAGCAATGTTGCCCACACAGCATTTCCACCCCCCTCCCCTCCATGCAGCTGATGTATCCAAAGGAAGGGGTCAACAGCATTGCAGTCTCTGCCAAGTTGTAGTACTGTGTGCTCCAAACTGCCTAAGGGTCACCAGCTCCTGATTCTTCCTCAGGGTAGACCCCCTGAAGCATTACCCATATTTAGGTATAGCTGTAAGACAGCAGAGGTTTGAATTCCGAGTTTTCCTCCACCTTTAAAAACACCACAAAATACTTAAAGAGATTTCTTTGTCTCATTTTACAAAGTAATTTGTTAACAAAAAACAAACACAGATTTTATTCCAAATTTATCTCAAGGAGAAGCTTAATATTTTGCCTACATGTCTTTCTAGCTTCAAAATGGACAGTTTTCACAAGATGTGGATGTCAACATCCTGACTCTGTCAAAGCTGATGTACACAAGTAACCAAAGGCTTCATGTGGGGGTCAATGTCATAGAGAAGGGCACTTTTGAAAACTACACACTAACAGACTCATCCATATTTATCAGTCATCCTTACTATATTGTTGATCTAAAGTCTTCAAAGGAGTTTTTCAAACCTGGATTTTCATACACACTAAAAGTATTCCTTTTGTTTAATGTTTATCGAATTAACAATATTAAACAATGATATATAGACCTGAGTTCCTAAAAATAATATAGAATAGAATAATCTTTAGTTTAAAATTTTGAGAAAATGAACTAAAAAATGTATAGCTATCATGTTATTTTTTTCTTTTTTGTCCTCTAGGCAGTTATTAAAACTAAAGTCCCTCTGACAGTATCACATTTAGATCTTTACATTTTTGCTGAATTTTTAGATGCCAATGACAACATCATAAAAAGTAAGAGCTAATTTTCTGCAGAAATTAGGAGAAATTTGTTTTTTATGTAATTGAAATCTTTTTCACTTTTTTTTTCTCTTCTTTTCTCTTGATCTTTGTTTTTTTAATTATTACTACTTGATTTTCTATTATTTAGTTTATTCATTTATTTATTCATGTGTTTAATTTATAATACTCTGTAGAAGTAGGCCTACCATAAAATTAAACTGTTTTAACTTTAAGAACTTTTTGCATTGTAGGCGTCTCTGAAAATGTCCCTATAATGAAGAATACTATTGTGACTCAAGATTTCATTACACCAAAAACAGCTGAGAAAATCAACTTTAAAGTAAGCGTTCCATGTCTCTTTTGTTGTTTCAACAAAATAAAACAATGCAATACATAGATGATTTTGGTAGCAAGTTTTCATTTCTTTGTTTTAACTTTCATGTTTTGATTTACTGCATTAATTAGTGTTCATGGACTCAGCTAAATGAGTATCTGGTATTAATTAGAATATTTGAAAACTATTCTAAAATCAATTACAAATATAAATATATATATTTTTATCATGTTTCTTTAAGAAATCAAAGAAAAAAAATCTTTAAAAAATGAGCCTCAGCCTACAGAATATACAGAGTCGCTGATCCTACACTTCTCTCATAATGGATCTTTTGTCTCATTTTTATTGCACTATTTACATCCTCCCAAATACATAGCTTGCTTGCTTATAAATATATAATAGATACAATGTGACTAGCATCATGCAGATACTGACTGTAGCATAGGTTTAAAATTATCATTTGTACAGGTCCATGTTGTGGATGAGAATCATCCAAGCTTTGAACACTTCCATTTCACTGTAAAGAAATATATCTCAGCTAACCATGAGTATCTGCATATTAATATGTCCAAGTTTCAGCCAGTCATGGTGAGCAAAGAAATACTTTTTATTATTTATTTTTCTCCATCTGTTGTTTCAGACTGACTAACACTCTTTAACTTTGATACAAAATATTTTCAAGAATGTATTGAGGGTGTGATCAAAAAGTGAATTTGTTGGTTGGACTTTGCGTTGGCTACACAATACCACTGTAATATCTTACATCCTATGTGCGTGTCTTAGGTCAATCTAGTCATGCATGTTAATCAATGACTTAAATTCTGCTAATGCGCTGATAGCATTAGGAAAGAAGGAGTATTTATCCTAACATCTTTGTGTCTTTCTGAGTATTTTATTAGGTTTTATTTTTATATTTGAAGATTATGGTTTAGTGTTTTATGAATTATTGCTACATTACTTTTTAGTTTTCTATCCTGAAGGGTCTCTAAATTTAATGATTTTACTAATGGTGTTACTATAATGAAATGTGAATATTCATTTGTTATGAATCTCACTGCTCTATTTTGTCTAGTTCTAGTTTCTTAATGTTCTCTGAGTTGAGGTGTCCCAAACTGAGGATGCATATTCTTTTTGGCCTAACCAAGGTTAAATAATATTTTAGATTTATTTTCTTATTTGATTTGCAGAAATTTCTTGTAATAAAGTCTTATGCTTTGTTTCTTTGTTTGATTTTTTAATAATTATGGAGATACAACAGGTTATTACAAGAGACCACAGTTTTGCAATGCCTACAGAACTTTGATCTGAGCCATAGAATTTGGCCTTTTGATAAAATCATAGTAACTCTTTTATACATATACTGTATACAGATACATATTTAGATCATTAACTAACCATGAATCCACATTATTGTAATTGATGCAATTGCTTTAGTTACATTCCTAAATAATGACATTAGAATTACTACATAAAATAAGTTTAGAAGTTGAAAAGGGAGCTTGTTAGGATGGAAATTTGTCACATTCAGCCTTAAATTTAAGATGTTCTGATGAGAAATGTGGTCCTTACTTGAGATAATATGCACACCATCTCTTGGATTATCAGTGCAACTTTTATGTATCAATTTTGTTCTTTTCCTAACATTTCAACATTTTTTGTTCTGTATATATATATATATATATATACTTTGTTAGAAATGGAGTGATGGAGTATTTTTCCTCGAATATACAAAGTCAGCCTATTTGAACAGCAGTAGTCTCATCACTGTTAATGTAAGTTTAAATTTATATTCTTTTCATTTAATTATATTTCATAACTGTTCATATTTAATGTATTCATCACTTCTAATAACTGTAAACGTTTTTTTTTACTTACCATATTAAAATAAATAAAATTGCTATTCTTTCCTCCTTTCTTTTAGATGTTTTAGTCAATGTAGAGATTTATCTGGCATGCTTATATTTATGAAGTAGTAATGTGACTGTGTTTATGATGTCATTTAAAAATAATTTTGTCCTGAACATAAAGGTTTAATAACCCTCTTTATGTGGCATTTTTTTGGATCTAAAAAAAATACCAATTTAATTCATTTGCTTAACTATACTTTGCTTTCACTTCTGGGTTTGCCTACATACTGGGCCCAACATAGTAGATTTTTGTTTTTTGAAGCAAAATTCATGAGTTTTAACCAGATACTTCTATATAGATTGGAATAATTCAGGTAGCAAAATGTCAAATTTTGCCTGTATTCAAACCTATGGTGGCAGATTTGGCAAAATATGCAGTTGAACACATATTATATGTAGACTCCAAAAAAAAAAAATATAATGCTCTTCAATCTAAAGAGCATGTGTTTATAAAAAACTAATATGCTGAGTGGCATAATCTGCCTACTTCACAAAGGAGCTTCAAATTTTGATGTAGACCAGGATTTTTTTGTTACTTCAGTTGAATTGTGTTTGCTGAACATCTAAAGGCACATAGAAACCTCCAGGTTGGACCAGAGCAAATAAGAGAGCATGAAAGGTGCACTATACAAAAGCAACTTAAAAAAAATTTTAATATAATATCTTTACTGACATTTTTAAAGCCACAATCATACAATCACAATGAGACATAGAAAAAGGTAATTTTGAACAATCTTTAAAATAACTTAATTTATCAACTCTTCCATAACTGACTTTCATTGTTTTATGACATATATTTTATGACATATTGTTATAACTCTGCAATGCACACCGCCATCCAGGCTAGTGCTAGAAGGTGCGCACTGTGATAGACTAGACCTACAAGGATGTCAACATTAGAGAGGAGAATGATTTCCACCCAAGGAGAGAGCCAATATGGAGAGAATGTGCTAGAAGAAGATGTTGTTGTTTTGTATAACTGTGATGTCCTGTTAATAAACATATATGTGCCTCGTTGAGTAGTCTCACTTAAGTTATTACATTGGTGTCAGAAGTGGGATTATAAGCAACTCAACGAAAGGAGATAGGATTCGATCTCTATGGCATCATTGAAGCTATTACATCAGCTCTTAATTAAAGAGCTAAGACAAGAGCTTTGGGACCGAGGTTTAAAACCCGTCTGTATCAGGAAAACACTCACGGCTCTTCTGCTGCAAGCTCTGATCGATGAAGAAGAAGATCTGGAGACCTATCAATTTGAAATTGAACCTGGGATTGTTGATATCATTGGCAAGATCCAGATCTGTGGGGATGCATTTAAGGAACAAATGAACATGATTAGGATCATGATGGGGAACATGAGTAGGAACATAATGTTGAACAAGGTAGATGAAAGTGTAATGCAAGTAGAAGGCCAAATAGACTAAAGTGATAAAATTGTGTCGCAAGCAAAAGAAGAAATAAACTCGTTAGTCAAAGGGCAGTTACCTGGTCAGGACTGTGGCTGCACAAACAGTGGTGAGAGAGGCGCTGGGGATTGTAGCGCCGTCTGTGACTGTGTTGTGGGCAAGTCTGTCGGGGGTGACTTTCAAGACGAGAGGCGTGATAACAATTGCTGCGACGATCTCAATGGAATGTGCCTAATCGAAAGGAAAGAGACAAATGAAGAAACAAGAAAAGTCTGTTATGTGCTTGAAGTTTTTGTTCCTAGTGTACCTGAAACGAGTACCTCAATGAGCTGGACAGATCAAGACAATGTTGGGTCTGCGTCCAAGCTTTCTGCTGTGGACCTTAAAGACCTCTGTTTATCTGTCAGTACCTTTGACAGGAACTCGAACCATGAAAGCCCTAAGACCGTTTCTGATTCCTTGCCTTGGATGTCGTCGGGTGAAATTGTGAAGACAGGCCCCAACAATGGCCGAGAAGAACGAATTTGACTTTGACAGTGGCATAAGAGAGAACTCGATGCTTGGCAACTGCCTCCAGGCGATTGACAAGAACTGTATATGTGGCGCCCTGCGGGGACAGTGCCCATGCCAAGAAACCCAGCTACAAGATCTGAACTTAACAAAAATGTGTACTTCTGCCCACATCAGTGAGAGGTGGTGAATTAATTTCATCGAAACCTGATGGAGTGGTGGATGAAAATTACAAGGGTGCTTCATGGGCGTACCTTACAGATGAGGCTGAGAATGACTATGTGTTGGAAACCATGGCTACCAGTGGGCTTACAACTGTGTCACGAGACGTCCATGGAAAAGATCCGCTGACTTGGCATCTTAGAACAACCGCCCTGGGAACTACAGCGGTCACCACAACCTCCATTTGTGTTAAGTGGATGGCAACCCTGACCTCCACTTACTCCCCCTTTGTCAGCTGGCTGGCATCAGCGACTATCTTCATGAGGTCGAAGCAGCGACCATGATATCGTCTCAAGCGTAGACTGGCCAACTGGAAGAAGAGAAAGCGATGGCCGCGAAAAACTGTGCAGATGGCTTCATGGGCAACAGGCACCCTACGGTCTGTGTTTCCCACCGATCGACCTCCACCTGAACTGTCAAATCTCCACTGCACAGTTACTTTTCAGGACGAAATGCTCTAAGAAGGGGGCAATGTTATAACTCTGCAATGTGCACCACCATCCAGGCTAGTGCTAGAAGGTGCACACTTTGATAGACTAGACCTACAAGGAGAACAATTTCCACCCAAGGAGAGAGCCAATATAGAGACTGTGCTAGAAGAAGATGTTGTTTTGTGTAACTGTGATGTCCTGTAAATAAACATATATGTGCCTCGTTGAGTTGCCTCACTTAAGTTATTACAATATTTTATGACTTATATTTGCTTTTTTTCATTTTAGATATTGAGCAAAGGCCAAGTAATCTACTCCATAAATGTCAAGAAAAATATTCTGGGAGTCTCCCCTGTCAGTTTACCAAAGCAGCTTTTTGGAGAGCTCTCCCCAGCTTACAGGATTGTGGCCTACTACTACATAGCAGGGGCTGTGCCAGAGCTTGTGGCTGATTCTTTGTTAGTGGATACAGAATTGGATACTTGTGTGGATGAAGTCAGTTGTTTGTTTCACTGAATCATTAGTGTTATGTTTTTCTATGTTTTTATTGACACAAAGATTTGAAGAAATCTCTTTTATACAATACAAATTTAGAAAACAGATTTTGTTTTTCCTAATTTAACAACATTTGACCCTTGATAGACTGACACTTTTTAATCTGACACATTTAGTAATCTGACAGTGTGACAATATATTTTTCAGCTGCACATGTCTGTTTTGAGACACAAGTCTTGTCTCTTCTCATGTTTCTTGATGTGTTAAGTAGTGACACACTCTTGATTGTCTTTCTGTGACTACTATTAGACAGTTTACGGAGATGTTTAACTACAATTTTGTTCGTTGTTAAGTTTTGTTTTGATTTGTATGATAAGAAGCAAAGTTGGCAAACATCTCTTCCTGAAAAAAGGAAATTATAAAGAGGTAGGACTGTGGTGAATTACTTTTGAATTAAAGTCACCATCTCATCCGTGCTGAGATTTATTTTTACATAATGAGTAATTTCATACAGGAAATAGCTTAATACTTAACATAAGCATACTATTGTCATAGTATTGCTACTCAGGCATACTGGCATCTGACCCAAGCAGTCTCAAGTTTAGACTCCCCTTAGTCCATCCAACTCTAATGGGTCCTTGGGTTATGCTGGGGATGTAAAGGTGGTTGGTCCTTGTGCTGACCACATGATTTACCATATGCCATAGAAACATCATCTGACCTCTAGATTACAAGGTATGAAAGGATACCTACCACTGCCTACCAGCATCATTATTTCACATCATAACATTTTTTGCTTGATTCTTTAAGCTAAATGATCATGTCAATAATGTCTTCTGCATCAAAGTTTCTCCAAAGATTTGGAGTTTACATTACTTGAGTGTCTGTTTCATCCATAGGGAGTAGTGATATATATATATATATATATTTTTAGAACTCCCCTGATCATATACCATCAAGGTAGACCGAAAAATGCTATTCTTGGTAATTCTAAATCTTTTGAATTAATGATTTTGAGAACTGACAGACATTCCCTTCTTGTATCTAATTTATTTATTAGCTCAAAAATCTTGATGATGCTTGCAGCACTAAACCAGTGACATGTGATATCCACTCTAGCCAGATGGTGTCCGCAACATTTAGTTGTTTCTTTAAATCCTGGATGGCTAAGTCTAGTTGCTGAATGGATGTCAGCTGGCAGTGTGTCATGCTTTACAGCAACACTTTAATTATTTATGTATTGTCATCTACCAGGTTTATTTAATTCGTGACAAGTTCTCCCAATTTTCGCCTGTTCCTAAGAAGCCTAAGGATAAATTAGACTTGCTTATTATTGGTAGCCCTTTAATGAAGATTGGGCTACTGGCAGTGGACAAGGCAATATTTCTTCTAAATGATAAGCAAACACTGACAAGAGAACTGGTAAGATATACACAGGGTTATTGAATAAGACATATTTCAAAAACTCAGGATGCTAAAAGTATTTTATTGAAACCAAAAATGGATACTTAGCAAAGTTCACATTTTTAGTGGCCTACCTAGGAAAAATGTTCCTTCAGAAATGAAGATAAGTTTCCAAACTTCCTACAGGATAGCAGGGAAATGGCAGTAGGGAGAGTGAGACACTTTGTGAAACACTTCAACGTGGAGCCAGCAAATGTTGTCATTTTGAAATCCTAAAAACAAAAGGCTCTATTCCATTTCACTTTTATATCTGGAGTTAATAAAGTTTATTTTTTCAATTTTAAAATCAATATGTATATTTATGCAGAGAAATATAAACCATTTTTAAAGCAATGTGAAAGTGACTGCTGAGTTTCACAGAAGTGTTCAGAAGTGATGCGTGGCAGTTCAAAATAGTTACAGGACTACTGAATATTTTTAAAGTTGTTGTCTTCTTATCTAATAATTAACTGATGTTACTTCAAAAAGATGATTACATTGTGGTTAAGATAACTGGTAATTCCTACTAGAGATTTTAATATAATAAGGTGTAGCTGCATAACATACAAAACACAATTGCTCAATTTGTAATAGTTGAATTTAACTTAAATTTAAAATAAAGATGGCAGAGTATCTACAAAATTAATCCAAAAACTATACATTTTTTTACTAGTTGTGATTGAAAATGCATTTTATTCATCCTTTACTATGTACATAATTACTTTACGAGCCTTACGTGTAGTGAATTCATACAGTATATCATAAAAATTCTATTTCCTACATAGATCAATAGCAAGAATTACCAAATGTTTCAATCTATTTAGGAGTATTGTTGACCTCAAATAATTCTTTATTAATTTGAGGCACAAGAAGCTTCTTTCACCAGATTCCAAAATTACAGGTGTTGCATAATGCCGTTTTTTTTTCATCACGCGTAGGATTGCGTTTCATATATTTTGCAATTTCAGGAGATATCCATGAGCTCCTGGTAAATCAGGAGGCTGCTGGAATTCTGTTATAAGTTATGAAATGGTTTTATTTAACAATTTACACCTAGAATTAGCGTGGGGCCCTTGAAAGTGCGGGGCCCACTGCAGTTGCATAAGTTGCATTGGCCTAAGGGCTGACTAGTATATTATAAAACCATTATTTTGTTCCCTTTTGTTTCAGTTGTTTCATACATTAGGCAGCCATGATCCCAGTACCAGTGAAGGAGATGGTCTCAATGCAGAATTGATTCTAGAAGTAAGTCTTTCCTTAGGGTAAAATGTTGCTGTTTTAACATTTAGGATTTTCAGAGATTTAAATAAAATAATAAATAATATGTTGAGAAATTAAAAGAACTGTTTTTGTGACATGAGAACTTAGACCTCAAAGTGAATTCAACTTTGATAAAGATCACTAAGAACTTTATTGAAGAATATTATAAAAATAAAGCTTTTTTGTGGTGCTGATCATAAAAATATACTTCACTGATCATACAAATATACAAAATTTATGGCAATATCAATGACAGCCATGCTGTATTTCACTTTGTGCTGGAAATGTTAATGAAGTTTCTGTATTCCTGATGCACTTGACTTCTTGCACTTGACTACTTGCACTTGACTACTTGCACTTGACTACTTGTACCTATCTTCTTGCACTTGTATTCTGCACTTGACTACTTGCACTTGACTACTTGCACTTGTCTACTTGTACCTATCTTCTTGCACTTGACTAATTGCACCTATCTTCTTGCACTTGATTACTCAATTGTTACGATTGTTTTTTTGTTTTTTTTTGTACACGTGTCTGCTTGCACTTGTTTACTTCCACTTGTCTTCTTGCACCTGTCTTCTTGCACCTGTCTTCTTGCACTTGACTATTTGCACCTATCTTCTTGCACTTGACTACTTGCACCTATCTTCTTGCACTTGACTACTTGCACCTATCTTCTTGCACTTGATTACTCAATTGTTGCGATTGTTTTGTTTTTTTTGTAACTTAAAGTTACTAGCTATGATTTTACACATCATTTTGTGTGTTTGTTTTTTTTTATTAAGTCATGTTTCATCAAATCTTGATTAATATGTAAATCTAATAACTGTATTAGTACTGGGTCTAACATATTTTACAAACCTCTCAATGATCTAAGGAATATTCTTGCCAACTTTTATTAAGATTGGTCAATCAGTGTTTATTTCTTAAAAATACATACTGATACCTAACAATTAGCTTTATGTATTTGATGATGAGAAAGACGAGGAAAACAAAATTGACTACTTTTTTGAAGACATGAATCTTTTTCTTGTGATTATGATTTTTAAAACATTTTTTTTTTACAGAATTCTGGACTTTATCATATGATGGTAGATACAGATGCTTATTCAACTTCTGTCACTCCTCGTCGTGCCTTGAGTTCATTTGGCTCCTTCTATGATATTTCTTTTGGTATGTTGACTTTTTTAAATAGTATTTTTCAACTTGATGACAAATCTTTGAATAGTGAAGGCAATGTACCCTAAGGAGTTGACTCTTGGACAATTGAACTGTATAAATATTTGACACACGTTCCACTTTTCATCTCATTTAAATTCTTTTTACCCTGGGATATGCAATGCACCCTGTGATGTGCAATGCACCCTGTTATGTGCAATGCACCCTGGGATATGCAATGCACCCTAGGATATGCAATGCACCCTAGGATATGCAATGCACCCTGTGATGACCCTGGGTGTGCAATGCACCCTGTGATGTGCAATGCACCCTGGCATATGCAATGCACATATTAAAACAAGGTTGTTCTTTATTAAACTAATGCACTAGTTTAAAGGAAGCTTAGAGACATCATAATAAACCAAGAAGTCCAAAGGAAAAGTCCACAACTGTACTAAGTATAAATCCAAACAATGTTTCATACAGTCCAGCCTACTTTATTAAACACCTGACACCTTTGCCTACTGCTGGATATAGAACAGCACATGCCACTTGTCACATAGATCACCATGTCTCAAAGAGAACTTAGAAAAGTCCTGCAGGTAAACACTGAAAGACATAGTACAAAGAAAAGTCCTGCAGGCAAACACTGAAAGACTTTGTACAAAGAAAAGTCCTGCAGGTAAACTCTGTAAGACATAGTACAAAGAAAAGTCTTGCAGGCAAACACTTTAAGATATAGTACAAAGAAAAGTTCTGCTTGTGAGTCTTGGACTCTGACTGCAGAGCTAGAGAAAATGATCCTAGCAATGGAATTGAGATGCTACAGAAGGATCCTTGGTATCATGTTCAAAGACCGCAGCACAAACCAAGAGATTAGAGACAGGATTACTGTAGCAATCGGACCCCATGATGACCTGCTAATTATAGTGAAAAAACGCACGCTCAAAATCTATGGCCGTATTACAAGATCTTTGGGGCTTGCAAAGACCTTCCTTCAGGGAACCGTATCAGGAAAAAGAATAGGAGGCAGACAGAGAAAGCAATGGGAGGACAACATAAAAAAATGCAATTGAAAGAGGTTCTAAACAAGGCAAAAGAGGGAGGAATGGAGAAAGACAGTCAATGAGTCTTGCTTGGTGCCACAGCTGTCCAAAAGCCACTCTCTGAATCTTCACATTCTCTCTGAAACAATTATGAGAGAAGTATGAAAATGCAGTTTTTGTGGCTTAAAGAATTTATCTATTTTGTATGTAATTTAAAAGTTTGACCTCTGACTTTAAGTTATGTAGCTTAAGGAAGGTTAGAGTCAAGATATGTGTACATTTTATTACAAAGCTTATATCAACTCACTCTCGTTGTCTGTCTGTCTGGCCAAAAGTTTGTACATGTTATTTCTCTGACACCCAATCTCAGGTCAAGCTGAAATTTTGCACAATTATTTCTGTTACCTGATAAGATTCAATTAAAAAAATTAACCATTAATTAATTGACTATTGGCAATAAATTATTTTGTTTGGTATTTCAAACAAGGGAAAGCTGAATTAGTCCACTTAATAGAGTGTCATCAGTGGCTAATTGAACACTAACATGAAATAGAAACAATACAATCGTCCATGTTCATAAACTCTTTGCTAGTAGAGTGGTTATTCCGTTGGCTAGAGAAGCCTGAGAAAGCTTTAGCCCACAAGTTTGTATGTTGTATTTTCCTCGTTAGAAAATGAACTACTTCTTGTACAATTTTTTTTCTCTGCTTTACACTTTCTTATTTTTTTGTATTCCCTTTTAAAAAAAAACTGTTTTGTCATAGATAATATGATAAACTTTCTTTTTTGTAACTATACTGGTTATAATAAACACCTTGATAATGGATGTGTACTAAGTGATTCAGGCTGCCATCTTCATGGTCTTGAGTTTGAAGTCTGCTAACCCATATCCCTAGGGGCATAGCTAGGAATTTTTCATTGTTTGGGTTCCTGCTGGGCTTAATCTCTTTAGGGCCCCTGCATTTTGCATAATATTTAATTTTCAATGTATAAAACACTCATTTGGGGCCCCCTTCAAGTGGGGACCCAGGGGGATTTTCCAATTCTCCCCCCTCCTCCCCCATCATAGCTACACCATTGCATATCCCATCCCTAATATACTATTCAAAGTAACCAGTATTTCTAAAACAATTATAGAAACTTAAAATAAAAGAAGAAATTCAATAATTTTTTAGATTGCTAAGGGTTTTACTACATTTTAAAAGAAGATAGATCAGCATAATACACAATTTTACATAGGATAATTTAGTGAAATATTGAACAGTTCTATTAAGATGACGTTTTTATAGACAGAATAAATATGCCAGAAGAAAATAGACATGGTAATCAAGTGTCAGAAAAGCAACCAGAGACTGAAGACTCACTTCCACAACGTTCTGATGTCAGATTTTATTTTCCTGAAACCTGGTTGTTTGAAGAAAAGATTATTCCAAGGTAATAGAAAATAAATGGAATTTTTGTTTTTAATTTAAGGAATGTTTATTTATTCTATAAACTATTCCCTTTATCCTGTTGTATAATTATCCACACTTTTCCATTATCTTAAATCAGTGTAATAATTAGTTTTGTTACCAGGGCCAAACCTAGCAATATTTGTGCCAAAAATTTGTTTAATTTTTGTGAAAAAAAAATTAGAACCCAAAAAAACGATAACTTCTTTAGAAAGATTTTATTTTACTTAAATTGTTATCATAACTCAAATATAAAGTTTGGCAACTTCATTTTTAAACAAAATTAGCTTAGCTTGTCTTTATTTAAAATATATATACAATCTTTAATCCCAAAGTAGAAAGAAATGAAAAACAGGAGGTTAAATGATTTATACAAATTATTTGAACTCGCTTCAAAACTACTGCTTTTAACAAGTATTAATCATATGTGGTTCTATCTTTTGTGCCCCTCTCTTCCCATTAGCCCCTTTTATCCACTCATTTTCAATGTTCCTACTTAACATCATCAACACTGAACACACATACACATCATAACAATAGTCATTTATGTTACTTGTTGCTTAAGAGTGGAGAGTCTTGATGGCTTTTATTGTCACAGCACTTGATGCAAAAATAGGGTCCAAAGATAATGAATGATGTGTCCACAAGATTTTCTTGCTATTTCAAAATTCAGACTCTTGAGTCTCTGGCTTAACCACTCTGTTAGCATGATGTTTAATAAATATAAATCAAGTATAATATGATAATTGGTATATTTTTCAATTATAGAATATTTTTTTTTTATTTTCAAATGAGCTTCAATATTTAGTAATTAAATACAAAAATTGTATTCAATTTTACAATTATCAAATCAAAGGGACAGGAAGTTACCTCTAGAGCTCTCTCTACCTGACTCCATCACAACATGGTCTTTTGTGGCTGTTGGGCTCTCAAACAATCGTGGCATTTGTGTATCCATCCCTCTGGAGCAAGTTGTGGAGAAACCAGTCTTCTTGGAGGTCAGAATGCCATTCAAAGCATCAAGGTTGGAGGAGCTCAACATCAATATCATCATACACAACTACCACACTAATGATGTCAGGGTGAGTTGAATTCAAATTTTGTCCAAAGAATTTGCACATAAAGGCCTTCATGTTTTATTTTGTCTACAAACAAACAAAAACATATTCCTTTAGTCTTAACTATTGCTTGGAGGGAGGTTGATCACTATTTGGTTGCAAAATGTAAAAAAGAATTTAAGTACTTGAAATGTGGAAAACAATTGTAACATTTTTAAGGATGATATAATTTTTTTTTGATAAAAAAAAATGCATAAAAAAAAAAAAGAACTATTTACACAATTAGTTTGTTTGGATCACAACAAATTATAGATGACCAATAAACATGTTTTTATTTTGATTTAATTAATGGGTATTCTTAGAACATTCTCACCAGCTGTTTGTAACTGGCAAGTAAGCTCTGTTAATTTCTGTGAGATGATCCATAGTTCCTTCCTCACTGAAGGAGGCCATAGATATAGATAACATAAAACCATGTTACTGAAACCAAAATATCCAAACTCTAAATTAGTTCTGATCTCTTTTTATACAAATCTAAGCTAATTACCTTCCCTATACGGAATCATCCTCTATATAAGTCCACAATGCACCACCAGGATACCAACCTCATTTGTTTTCTAGCTTGTTGGGCTGACTAAAAAATAATTCAATTCTAAATAAGTTTAGCTTTTATTTACTTTCCCTATCTTGAAATATAAGACTATGATCTTTGGTTTGAAAATTGCTAGCAATAATTAGTACTAAAAAAACATTATCAATACTTATTACATGAAATTCTGTCTTTATCTTAGCCTGAGGTGACTATTATTGGTGATTCAGGACTTTGCTTTGCTGAAAATGCTACAAGGGGAGGCAATCACAGTGATCATGGCTTTAACATGACAGTTACAGCAGGTGAAATGGCTGAAAGAACTGTTAGAGTGAGCATTTTAATATTTTCTTATAATAGTTTTTGAGCTTTGAATGCACTACACTCTTGTTTAACATAGAACTCTTCGTGCGGTATGGTTTTATTGAAAATAGGCTTCACCTCCCCAATGAGGTGTCTCCTCCTCTCTATGGAGACTGCTTGCCGCCCAATGCCCTCTATGGCGCAGAAGGACCTAAGTCTAAGTAAGTCCCCTCCCTAGAGTTTTTTTGAAGTAGTTTTTTTTTAAAATAATTATATGAGGTTAGTAATACACCATAACCCCAATGTATCATAGTTCAATATATGTGAAAACAGTTTTAGGTTATTATTGATAAGAAAAGGTCTTAAAGATCTAGGAAATTTCCTTTTTAAAACTGAAAATTTGGAGAAAAATTTAAAAAAATAAAACTTGACCTTATCTCTCTCTCCTATAAATGAATTATCAAGTAACAATGAAACAAGTATCAGAGTCATTCTGCCCACAAAAGCATTATTACATTTAGTTAGTACACTATAAAAAAGACACTAGAACTCTTTTGTTCCCTTGGCAATCAAATCATTAAATACATTCCAACTATCCATAAAAAATTTCACATATAATGTTTGAATGAAACTGGTGTGAACTTTTTTTTATTTGATAGAGTTAAAATGTTTTATGTTAAATGCACAAATTGTAAGACAAATTTCCTCATGTAAAATAAAGATATTATCTTTCTTATTACAGAAAAGAACTAATTGGTATTGCCAGGGTTGAACTTCATTCTTCTTATTACTTTTATAACTTATCTATCCTTTACTCAGTATGATTGAAAGTAGGCTTATGGTTATTTGACTAGATCCATTTTGTAAAAAACTATAGCTATGAACTGTAAAAGAAAGGATAAAATATTGCCATTTATCTATTTGTTATTGGTATTCTATTCTTTTTTTTGCAAGTCTAAAAAAAAATTTTATTCTGTGCTTTCTTGAGTGTGGCACTTTATATTTTCAGATCATTCCACTAAAGATTGGAGAATTGACATTAAAAGTGTCCATGATAAGCCACTTAGGAAATGATACTGTGGAGAAAAAACTGCGAGTTATAGTAAGTTATGTTTGTGGTTTTAAAAATTATTCTATTTCATTTTCTCTTTTTTAACAGAACCTTCTGCCAAGACTTACACTCATTAGCTTTTGATTGTAATGCCCTATTTTTAGCTTTAAATCTCAAACTTGAATGCGACTAAGTTCAGCTGGCATTAGTCTCCTTGTGATCTGCTTATAAAATAATTGTAGTACTATACAAATAACAATCAAGTAGATAGATGTTAACATAGTGTAATACCAAAAATCTTTAAACTATATGAGGATGGTTTCTTTTTAAGGCTGAGGGACTTAGAGTGCGCAAAGCTATCACTTTCGTGTTGGATCCTGGAGCCAAACATACAACTTTTATGAATTATAGTGACAATAACATACAGCAGTCAAACACTGCCACTATTCAAAGTAAGTTACTGTGAATGAATGCTTTCATCTTAGGGTTCTATGGAATTGTGCATGTGTTCTGCAAGATCACTTAAAATTGAGATATCTGGAGTATTATTGGTGACCTAAAAATGTATATCTCTAGCCCTCTGTATAAATGAACTTTAAAAAAATTAATTATTTAGGTATAAGATACACATTTTTGTTAAAATCTAGGCTTCAGATTCTAAGGAACTGAATAATTTTTTTTTTATTTAGCTAATTTTATAATGCTGGGATACACCTTTTTATTGCATCTCACTGGGTATTTTGGGAGTACTACACAAGTTTCTATAAGAAAGCCTTATTTTAAATTTAAGACTTTATGAATATTTAAAGAAAGCTATAATTACTAATGTTTTAAATAGTAGTTTTTATGTTTTTTCCTAGATAGATACATAGCATCCAGAAACATGCAACATACAACTATAGACCTGGCCTTGCCGCCAGAGGTGATCAAGGGAACTGAATCTTGTCAGATCTCTGCATTTGGTTGGTTTTCACAAAGCTTAAAGTGTTTTGCTTATACATTCACTATCATCATTATTATGATACGACTTAAAATATTGTTTATCAATTTATCTGTAGTTAAAAGATATAGGATTCTTAAGAAAAATTTTTGTCCTAATTTGACACAGAGACTGAAGATTTATTTGTTAAAGGTCCAAGATTGTCCAGAGACATGACGTTAAACTGCGCTCCTCTTTCCTTAGCAATTTTGGAGCTCAACAGTGCCCTACTTCTTTTCTATCATTGTGTCTGCCTCCTCTTTTCCTAAGTCTGCCTTCATTGATCATCACTCTGTCTCCTTATCTTTAAAATCTCACTACGTCCTAGACCAGTCCATTTGCCGTGGACTGCGACGGGTAAGGGGGGATAAAGAGATCCTGGTGTTTGAGTGGTGGCTATCTGAGGATAAACCACCACAACACAATACTTTGGCTCCAAGTTCCCCTAGACCTGAGGCCCAGATGGCCCGCTCTGGGTCAACTGGTCATGCCGAGGTCTTCGACCTATGCTGGATGGCGGTGGCTGGAGGGTCAATCAGGGAGCTGCTGTATCAGACACATGTCTGATGCAGGCAGCAGCTGACTGAGTATAGCACCTGTGTAGCCCTGGCGGCCTCATTCTGGACATCCAAATGGCCCATCCCCTTGTTGGACTCAATGGCGGGTGGGGAGAACAGGTGCCAAACTAACAAGAATATATATGGATAAAAAAACCCCCAATAAACTATTTGTTCCAGATTTATGTCTGGGCAAGAGACGCCGTATTGAGGCAAAAAAGGAGGAGGCCACAAAAAGCTGTACTACCTGGCCATCATTTTTGGTGGTAAGGTGCACAGAGGAGGGGAAAAGCCTGACAAAGCTGAGCCCTTTCCTTATCTATAAGGGACTCAAGTCAGTAGTGGGAGAGCCCAAGAGTGTGTCTAAGCTACACAAGTCAATGGAACTTCTTGTAGAAGTAGATAGAAAGATACACTCTGATGGGCTTTTAAGATGCAGAAGACTCTGTGATCTCCAAGTGGAAGTCATGCCACACAAGAGTCTGAACACCAGCAGAGGTGTAATCAGCTCTAGGGACCTACTGGAATGTTCCGAGAAGGAAATAGTGGAGGGCAATGAAGGAGTCACCCATGCCCGGCGCATTACCAGGCGCAGGGATGGTGAGGAGGTTAAAACCGCCACTATTATCCTCACATTCAAAACTAGGACACCGCCAGAGTATGTGAAGGCAGGATACCTATGAGTTCCAGTGAGGCCCTACATACCTAACCCCATCAGGTGCTTCAAGTGCAAGGGTTATGGACGCGGCGCGGCAGTCTGCAAGAGGAACACTATGTGTGCCAGATGTGCTGGAGAGGGTCATGAGGACAAGGGCTGCACAGCCCAGTTCAAATGCCCAAACTGTCACGCTGGCCACTCAGCCTACTCCAAGGACTGCCCTGTGTGGAAACAGGAGGTTACCGTGCAGGAGTACAAGGCAAGAAATGGATGTACCTTCAGCCTGGCAAAATCGGCTGTATTGGCTCTACCCAAGGGCCAATTCGGCTTGACAAAGACCTACGCCCAGGCTGTTGCTAAGATAGGAAGATCCATAGCCACACAGATGGACACATTGACCCCACCACCCCCTCCTCCTCCTCCAACTCAGAAGAAAACACTGCCAAAGAACACATCTCCTAAGAAACAAGAAAGCAGGTTCTCTGTGCTCGCTGATGAGAGCTTGGAGACTGAGCAGCATGTCAAAACCAAAACTCCGGGAGAACCCGGAGACATCATGTCTGACACAGGTTCCAGCCAGACACCCCAACCTCTACCGAATTAGAGGTTGACCAACTCCCTAAGGGGAGAAATCAAAGCGGAGAGGATGCCCGAGGTGAGAGAGGAGGAAATAACCTCCGCTCTAACCAGAGGGATCTCCCCTCTCCAGAGAGAAAGACTTCCCCCAAAAGGGGGTTGTCCTCCTCTCCATCCAAACCCAAGAATAAAAATACCAAGGTCACTGGAATAAAGGGAAACCCCTCCGGGGGCCTCCCAAGGACAAATAGCTCCAAGTAGGTCATTTAGAATAAGCCATGGATTCCAGAATTGTAGAGTGGAACTGTAGAGGCCTCAAGGCCAATTATGAGGAAATGCAGCTACTGATGGACTCTGAGACTCCTGTAGCTGTCTGCTTACAGGAAACATTTCTGAAAGATAGCATTAGTTTCCGAAGCTACAGTGCTTACAGCAAGAATGTTGAGGATGCAGAGTCTGTATCCTTGTGAAGGACAGCATCCCCCATGAGAGGGTAGAACTACAGACCACACTACAGGCCAAAGCAGCTAGGATAACCCTTCACAAGGTTATCACTTGCTGCAGCCTGTATCTACCACCAGGCGCTCCATTAAACCCAACAGATATGGAGGACCTATTGAAACAACTCCCCCTGCCTTATTTAATCCTTGGGGATTTCAATGCCCATAACACCATGTGGGGATCCAACAACACAGACACAATAGGTCGTATGCTGGAGGATATCTTCCTCCAACATGATTTATGCATACTTAATGATGCATCACCGACCTACTTGCACCCAGGAACTGGATCTCTCACATGCATTGACCTCACCGTATGCGTCCCTGGACTTTTGGACGACTTTAAATGGTCAGTTAGCAATGATCTACGGGAAAGTGATCACTTCCCAATCATCATTACTAAGAATCTCCCCTCATTGGGACGACCTCAGCGGTGGAAACTGAATAAGGCCAATTGGGAACAATTCCAAAAAAGATGCTCCGAGGATATCCCAGAAAATATCTTCGATGAACAGAACAGAACCCAGCTGATACCTTTGCTAGCAAGCTACTTAGTATAGCCAGGAAAGTTGTCTCCCTAACCTCCGCAAATCCAAAACGGCCTAGCAAACCATGGTTTGATACAGCTTGCAAAAGTGCTATTGGCGATAGGAAAAAACGACTGGCTGCATTTATAAAGAATCCTTCCCAGGAAAACCTAAAGCTGTTCAGGATAGCTAGAGCAAAGGCTAGACAAACCATACGGTCAGCCAAAAGGAATTCCTGGAGAAGTTTTGTCGGCAGTCTGGATGCCAAAACTTCTGCTAGAGCAGTTTGGAAGGCAGTAAGGCGAATCAAAGGGAAAGAATCAAATGCAATAGGGCATTTGAAAAACCAAGGAAAAACTGTCACGTCCCCCAGAGAAATAGCTGACTGCCTTGCATCCTCAATAGCAGAAAAGTCATCCACTGCACACTGCCAGAGTTCCAAAAAGTCAAAACCAGGGAGGAAAGACACCCCATTGATTTCAGGTCAGAGAACAATGAAGACTACAACAAACCGTTCTCGCTTGAGGAACTGAGGGAATCGCTGGACAAGTCACATGACACAGCGCCTGGAGAAAATGAAATCCATTACCAGTTCCTCAAGCACCTTCCCAAACCCTTATTGGCAGTCTTGATAGGGGTCTATAACTGTGTGTGGCAAACAGGCGCTTTCCCAAACAGCTGGAGGAAAGCCACAGTTATACCAATACCTAAACCGGGAAGAGACGGCTCTGACCCAGCTAACTATCGACTAACAAGCTGCATCTGCAAAACCATGTAAAGAATGATTAACAGTAGGCTGGTCTGGTACCTGGAGAGGAATAAAGTGATCTCCAACTACCAGTGTGGATTCTGGCAGGGGCGGACAACAACTGACCACCTGGTAAGGCTGGAAGCTTATATTAGAAATGCATTACTCAGAAGAGAACATCTAGTAGCTGTATTCTTCGATATAGAAAAGGCCTATGACACAACCTGGAAACATGGCATTCTACGTGACCTGAAGCTTATGGGGCTTAAAGGACACCTTCCCCGTTTTGTGGGGGAATTCCTGAAAGACAAAATTTAGGTTCGAGTGGGCAACTCCGCTTCTGACTCTCATGACCAGGAAATGGGTGTACCCCAGGGCAGCATTCTGTCAGTCACCCTGTTCAACATTAAAATAAATAGCATCATAAATGCTCTGTCCCCTGGCATAGAGTGCTCTTTGTATGTTGATGACTTTTTCATTTTTACTTATGGGAAAAACATGAACACCTTAGAAAGAAAATTACAGTTATGTTTAAACAAAATTCAAAATTCGGCAAACGATAATGGTTTTAAATTTTCGGACTCCAAAACAGTTAGTATGCATTTTGTAATTTAAGGGGACTCCACCCAGACCCTGAACTATTTATACACAAAAAGAAGATCCCTGTGGTGAAAACTACAAAATTTTTAGGCCCCACCTTAGATTCCAAATTTAATTTTCTCCCCCACATTAAGGAACTTAAGAAGAAATGCCAAAAGTCATTAAACATACTTAGAGTACTCAGCCATGTAGACTGGGGAGCTGACAGAGATACCTTGCTGCTGCTATATCAGAGTCTAATTCGATCCAAGCTAGACTACGGATCCATAATATAAGGAGCAGCAAGGAAGTCTTATCTAAAAATACTGGAACCAATACAAAATGCTGCCCTGCGTCTCTGTCTCGGCGCGTTTCGTACATCACCTATCCCAAGTCTCCATGTGGAGGCTGGAGAACTCCCCATGGATATAAGAATGAAAAAGCTTGCTATGCTGTATATAGTCAAGCTAAAATCCAACCCCATGAACCCTGCTTTTGACTCCATATTTAACCCCACAGAGGTAGAATTATATAATCGAAGGCCTAACGTCATACAGCCGTTGGGCCTTCGAATGAGAGAACCCATCCAAAATTTAACCCCACCCATTGACCAAATCTCTAAAATAAAAACCTCTCAGAATCCTCCTTGGCTAATGAATAAACCCAAATTAAATTTATACCTCCTTAATTTCAAAAAAGAAAATACAGACCCAAGCATACTACAAGTCCACTTTTGCGGGAGAGCTACGGAGATTGTGGCACCATCTACACAGACGGATCCAAAAATGGATGGAAAGGTCGCGTGTGCCTGCTCCTTTCAGAACAAAACAATCTCCCGTAGACTCTCCGATGGCTGCACCTTCTTTACGGCCGAATTGCATGCAATATCGCTTGCACTTATGGCCGTTAAAGCATCAGAAAGGAGGACATTTATAATCTGCTCCGACTCCAAATCTGCAATGCAAGCTTTGGGGCGGATGAAGATTGACATTCCATTGGTACATAAGAGCCTGAAGCTGTTGGACCAAATAACAGACCATAGGGATGTCACCTTCATCTGGGTCCCCTCCCATGTTGGCATTGAGGGAAACGAAACCGCAGACAAAGAAGCAAAGAGAGCCCTAAATCATGCTGTGTCAGGAACCCAAATTCCCTGCTCGGACCTGAGACAAAGTATTGCCTCTGCCTCCTATCAAGAGTGGCAGAACCGATGGGAGGCTGAGACTCACAATAAACTCAGGCAGATTGTGGCGGATGTCAGGTGGCGGCCCACATCTAGGGGTCTGACAAGGCGTGGTAGCGTGACCATGTCCAGACTTAGGATTGGCCACACCTACATCACGCACTCTTTTGTGCTGAAGAGAGATGAGCCCCCACTTTGTGAGTACTGTGACTCTCGCCTCACCGTGGAACATATCCTCGTTGATTGCCCCAGATACCAGGATGTCAGGGAGAAATATTTTAGAGCCACAAACTTAAAAACACTATTCGATAATGTCGACCCTGGGAAGGTACTGGGCTTTATCCGGGAAGTGGGGTTGTCTACGAAGATCTGATTTATGAATTTTTGAACATGTACGATTTACATTAGATTTTTACCAAATTATTAAATTTTTACTACCTTTACTATTTTAACTGTGAATAGACCTTGATTTTAATGATTTGACTATGGAATCTGGCCCTTGTTGTGTAGAGAGAGAGAGTAGTCCTGGGGGGACTGCATGGCCTAAATTGTGCCGATGTGCCTAAAATCAAAATCAAATCAAATTAAAGGTCCAAGTATCTACAGACTCCTTATGATGGTACAAGTAGTACAAATAGCTGACTTATTCTTAAATAATATTTGTCTCTTGTTGCTGATTTTATATATTGCCATCACTTGTATTGATTAATACTTTGATGCTGATCAGGTGACCTTATGGGAGACATCATTACCCATGCTGTTGTCCAGTCTAAGGGACTGATGGAGGAGCCAACACTCATTGCTCAGGAGGTGCTTAATGACCTTGGTCCAATAGTCCATGCCCTAAACTACATCAACGACTCAGGCTTGATGACTCATGACCTTAAGCTGAGAAGTCATCGCTTTATCAGGCATGGTAAGAATTTACACTAGTTTACATGCAACATTTTCAACATCATACTTTTGATTTATATAGTTCAGTGAAGAGTGTGCCCTGTATTGAATAAGAAAATTGAAGATTATGGTTTTAAACAAAAAAAAAAGGTAAAGAAAAGTAAACATTGTGACCCTGAAACAGTAAAGCTATTTACATATAGACAAGAGAAATAATACAGTATTGTTTTGAGTACAAAGAATTAAGAAGAGAACAGTATTTCATGTGAGTCAGCATATCCTGCTGTGATGTATGAAATAGAAATAACTGATTTCAAACAAAATTACAGAGTCGTGGTGGCTGAGCGTTAAAATGCTTGGCTTCTGAACCAGGGGTCCCAGGTTCAAATCCTTGTGAGGAATGGGATTTTAAATTTTGGGATCTTTAGGCTCCTCTGAGTCCACACATCTCTAATGGGTTCCTAACATTAAGTGGGAAAAGTAATGGTATTTGGTCATTGTGCTGGCCACAAGACACCCTCGATAACCATAGGCCACAAAAACAGATGACCTTAACATCATCTGCCCTATAGACAATAGGGTCTGAAAGGAGAACTTAAACAAAATTAACCTATTTCCATATTTTGTTTCCACGTCTTAGTTTAAACATATGATAACTACATATTAATAATATAATTTAAACTTGTGAAACTTTAAAAGTGCTTTTGGAAAAAAAATGAATGCATTACCATTTAGAGGTGCAGTAAGATTATTTTTACCTTTGTTGTCTACAACTGGAAGGACACTAAACCAATGTTCCAAGTACTCATTCTTGGAGGTTTTCAAAGCTTGTGTTTATATTACTGTAACCTTTGTATTTCTTTTTGACTGTGTTTTTAATCTAAAAAAAAACAACAACTTCATTTCCATCATATTATAAAAAAAACTGATGACACTGGTAAGAGTGTCCATATATTACTGGAATACATTGACAAAGGCCAGTGTAATATAGACAATCAAAAATGATAAGTGAATGTACTGTTGCAAATATACAGCTTGTAGATAAGCAATAAGACCAAGTGACCTTGAAGGAATTGGATTTAGGTGTCTAGAATCTTTTGTGAGTCCTATATAAGTAAAGAATTAAGTTATGCATTTCATCTTAGTACAGTTCAATAGTTTGTACAGTTAGTGAAATGAAACTATTGTATATTGTTCATTTGTTAGTACAGTTAATAAAGTACCACACAACTTGATTTCCTCTTGTCAAGTTCTTGAGTTAGCTATAGCAATATGTCTACATTATCTAGATACAAAGAGATGTTATAATATTAATTCCTGCCCATAAAAATCTTTTGTATAAAACATAGAATCTAGATTTGAAAAAAAAAAGTTGTTATAACTAAATGGATTAGCAGAAACATAATCAGCATATTTTATTTTCTTGTTTGTTATAGGTGTGGTGAGATTATTGACCTACAAATCTGGTAAAGCTTTTAGTGTCAGACCAGGGATGAAGCCAGCTACATGGTAAAATTTTGATCAATAATGTTTAGTGGTAATTTTTCTAACTTTTCTATGGGAATCTGAATAACTCTGGTTATACTTTATGTTGATTGACCCTTGTTTTGAACAATCCCTGTAGCATACTTTGTTTCATGCAATACCTTGTTCTGAAAAGTGAAAGAACAATACCCTATTCACTAACTTTCTCTAATAACATTTACGTATGTAATGCTCAATCTATAGGTCAGATGATGTAATGGTCATCTGTTTCTATGGCCCACATTCATGAGGTTGTCATGTGGCCAGCACAACAACCAGTCACTTTTACTTTTCCTAAACTATTGTCAAAAACCCATTAGAGCTGGGGGAACTCAGAGGCACCCAGGACCCCCGGTTCAGAAACCAAGCACTTTACAACTCAGCCACCACAAATCCATGTAGTCAATAAACAAATACTAAATCTATCAATACCAGTATTTAAAGTAGGTAGAGAAAATACAGTTATTAAATATTACTTACTAATTTTATTAGAATGTACATTTTGACTTGTATAACATTTACATATGCAATGCACAATCTAAATATAACAAAATAATGAGGAATATTAATTATATTTGTTAATGTCACAATAATGCTGCTTTTTCAGAGTGGCTCAAAAGTTGTCTTGATTGTTTCAATAGGTTGTCAGCTCTCATACTAAAGTCACTGTGTCATGCCACATCCTTGGCATTCATTGACAAACATAACTTGATAGATACTGGCTTCAGCTGGCTTCAGGATCAGATTAAAAAAGATGGTTCTCTAAATGAGCTAGATTGGACAGGCAGGAAGGTGAGATTTAATTGTTCTTATTGGCTTGCATTAATTTGAACTTTAAAAAAAAAAACAATTTTTTTCTCAGTTCTATTACGTTATCTTAATTACATAGTAATTCAGTTCTTTCACTTTTCAGAACAATGCTCAGTACAGAATAGAGCTAGCAGCTGAAGTTCTTATCTCTGTCTTAGAGTGTAATAGAAAAGAAAAGGTAAATCTTTGATTAGGAAAATGTTTATGACACAAACTTTGATTTTTCTAACACTTATGTGGGGTTATTCTTTATTGATTTCTCATAAGCATTCAATACAACTTTATTTACTTATTGAAAACAATGAAGAACAGAATTTTTGACACAGAGGTCTCAGAGGGCTAGGGTGAACAATGTAACATCAAATGCAGATATAGTTAACACAGTGGCACCACAGGGGCTGTGACATCACCATTGTAGTTCATTTTGTACACAAATGATGTTCAATCCGATAGTCCTTTTTGCTCCTTCGCAAAAATTTGCTGATGAGGCAGCTCTTCTTGCACTGCTCTCAAATAGCTCAGATGTAAATGAGTATTTCAGAGTAATAAGACAATAGATAATTTTCTAAATATAAAATGTTAAAAAATCCCAAAGAAATGATAATCGATTTTCAAAAGGAAAAGAAGGAAAATGAAATTTGTTCTGTGGCAATGAGAAAACATTGAAATAGTGCAAACTTTTAAATACATAGGTACTGTCTTAGACAATAAATAAAATTTACTGCAAATTCTAATTATATCATCAAAAAAGGGCAACAAAGATTAATAATAATAACAATAATAATAATCTTTATTGTCCTTAAGGAACTTTGTCTTACAATTTTTGCATAACACCAAACAAAACATTATAAAAAAACAAAATGTACATTCACACCACACTCACTCATAATGTAGCCTTATTAAGGGCCTTGAAGAAGGTATCTGTGAGGTCAGTTGTCATGATCCCTTTGGTTGATATAACAATAGGGATATTGTTAATTAGATAACTTCCATAAATGCTTAATCTCCAAGCCTAGGTTCCCATACTTTCTTTGTTTTTCCATTTCAGTTTTTCTTATATTATGGGACAGTGGTACGGCGATGTCAATAATGGTAGCATTTTTTTTATTGTTATCAATAAACAGCAGAACAGGGCTATTAAAATCTACCATTTTGTTAGTCAAAATAGGCCTATCCCAGTACAATAAGTGATAAGTCGACTCAAGAACCTCTTATGGTGAGCATTTTCATAAGGAAGAGTATCCTTATTGATCAAATGATGTGTTAAAGCCAAGTGTCAGTGTATTAATTTTTTCAACTTGGCTATTGCAACCTAGGTAGGGAGATTCTGATAAGGCTGAACATCCTGCCATTATGTGTTCAATTTACTCACCCTCATTTCCACATTTTCAGCATTTGTCAGCAACATTGAATTTTAGGATATGTTTCTTATAATTTTTTGTCCTAATGTTTATGTTTGTAAAATGTTTTACACCTTTCCAATGTTCCTTCAGAGTTAAAGATAATTACTTCCTAGTCCAAACCTCCTGCAGGATGACAGGGGATGGTAGTGGGCAGGGTTTGAACCCTGGACCATCAATAAATCTGAACGACAGTCCAGCACGCAAACCGCACGACCAGGCGGCCATCCCGATTATTAATTACTCTGTCCTGTATTGCTGTAACAAAGCCTTCTGTTTCTGGGAAGAGATGTTGAGTTTGTTTTTTTTAAAATAGAAATGAATTTCTAAACAATTAGCTCCATTGAAATTCAGCGTTAAAATTGTTAAAAGGTATAAGTAAGATTTGAATCAATTAGTATTGTTTGGTTTCTTAGTGAAGCAGACATGTTGATCACCTTGAAACAGTTTATAATCTCACATTTTGTAATTTCTTAAAGTTTTCTTTATACAAACAAACTTACAAAGCTATGAAAGTAATTGTGCAATAGAGTTGTATCATCATCAAACTTCATGTGAGTGAGTGAGTGAGACTCAAATCCTGTCTTTCAAAAGTTCTGGACTAACATACATAACTATACGGAATTATTATTTTGAAAAAAAAATTATTTGCAATATGATCATTATTATTCTGGCTTTCTAATAATTTGTGAGGTGTTGTTCTTAGTAAGTGTAAAATGAAATGTCCACTCTTCTATCCTGGATAGAGAAAAAGTCTAAGAGTTTGAAGATTAAAGATAAAAGCTGTGGTTCATGTGGCTTTACTTTTCATATTTTGCCTTTTGCAATGCAGACAAAACCATTTTCTACTGGTGGTTATCTTTTAACCATATCCCCTCCTGTCCGCCACTTCAGATTTCCTTTTAAGCTATATCGTGTATTCCACAGCCTTGTAAGAGATGGTCATTCATATAAAAGTAAAGTTCCCCTTTAAGACCTTGCGATCTATAGGGCAGATGATGTAAAAGTCATCTGTTTCTATGGCCCATTTTAATGAGGGTAACATGTGGCCAGCACAATGACCAACCACTTTTACTTTTCCCAAACTATTGACAGGTACCCATTAGAGCTGAAAAATCCCAAAATTTAAAATCTCAGTCTTCACCAGTGTATCCTACCCAGGACCCCCGGTTCAGAAGCCAAGCACTTTACAACTCAGCCACCACCCCTCCATGTAGTCAATAAATAAATACTAAATCTATATATACCAGTATTTTCTTTTTTAATATTAGTTAAAGTAGGTAGAAAAAATACAATTATTAAATTTTACTTACTAATTTTATTAGAATATACATTTTGACTTACAATTCAAGAAACAATGTTCAATGCTTGCTATCATAAGAAATAGAGATGTTTCCCTTTATATTTATAACCCATCAAGTTCTTAACCTTCTTTTCATTGGTTTCTTTGTTTGTCTGTTGCTTTAAACTTCTTTAATACATTTCAAACCAGTTAGCGAAATATTAACATTCTAGTTCTTAAAACAAAATAGGCTTCATCTCAAATGTGTACTATACTCTTGTGTGTGTGTGTAAACTTTTATTAGAATAGTCCTAGAATATTTAAACATGATTTTAAACATTTTATGTTAAGCAATTATATTATATATTTAAAAAAAAAATTTTGCTTAGAATAAAAGAAAATATTTAAAATAGAAATACTTTCAGGTAGATAGTTTTACAGAAAGATATAGGAATAAATAGCTCTAATGATAAAGAGACTTTATTGTCATTACAAGTTATTATTATTACAATGTTAAACTTAAATTATAATTTTTGGTTTCTCTCAGCTGCATAATGTTTTCTTTTTGTTTATCATTCTATTTTTATCAATCTTATTTCTATGTCTTGCATGTTTAGTTGCTTCATTCTCTTACTTGGTAATTCAGAAAGTAACAGCTATTTCCACAATTAATGTGTACTTATCATATAGCAAATTAAATGGTTAACACCATCCATATTCATCATTTTTATAATTTGATTCCTCCCATCAAATCATTTGCATCACCTCTAAAACATTTAACTACAGAAAAGTTTATGAAAACAATGTAAAGTGGGGACACAACTTCAAATCTTGATAAACAAAATAAATTTACATTCCCAACTAACAGATTACATTCACAAAACTTGTTCATGTACCATCAAGCATGAGTGGTTACTTTCTGAAGGTTGAGCTAGCTTGCTTGCAGTGTTGTTTGGTCTAGCATAGTACCTCTTCAGAACATGTTTCTTGTATAGGAAGACCATCTTACCCTTCAGGACAAAATGGCAGACTACCTCCAGAAGCACATCGACAAGATCAAGCTACCTGTTGTGATGGCCAAGACTGCCTATGCCTTGATGCTGTACAATTCAGATTCCAATAAAACTCTGAATGCTGTGGACAAGTTGAAAAGACTGGCACTGAAGGGTGTACAAGGTTTACATTTTTCCTATCAATGATATACATTTCATTCTAGTGCCACTTGTCCCCTTTGAAAATGTCCAAGTTTTGTCTTTTGAATACAATGTTTGTACAAAGCTTATATCAACTTACCCTGTTTGTCTGTTCAAAAGTTTGTACACGTTTTTTTCTCCCACATCCAACCAAGCTGAAATTTTGCACAATTATTTCTTTTACCTGACAACAGACTTACTTAGACTTAGGGCCTCCCATGCTGTTCAGCGCATTGAGCAGCAAGCTGTCTCCATAAAGATCTGTCTGAAGCCTCCTCCCACCTGGTGTCCACTGCTCTGAGTTTCTCCATGAAAGTGTGGCGACAAGTTATACGAGGACGTCCCTATTTGCGCTTACCTCATATTGGCCTCCATGTTATCGCAACTCTTGGTATGCGTAGTTCATTTTGTCGGAGAACATGTTCCTCAAACCCCATGCCACACTCTGTCACAACCTCACTAAGTGTTCGACTCCCAGTTCAGCATAGGATTTCCTTGTTTGAGACCCAATCTGTGTAACTGACTCCCAAAATCTGTCTCAGCCACATTGAGCCACATTTAGTCTTTTCTCAATTTTTGGTGGATGACTTCCATGTCTCACATGCATATGTTGATGTTGGGAAGACGATTGTGTTAAGACAACTGAAGAATTAATTTATAAAAATAAAATTAACCAATTATTTAATTAATTATTGGTGATTAATTATTTTGTTTGGTATCTCAAACAAGGGAAAAAATGTGTACTTTACTGAAGTGGTCATATAAGCTTCATAGGTCCTCGTCTGAGTCTTAGTGAACTTACCTGAAAAATAGGACGAGACTATAGAAACAATAGATAACTATACAATCTTCCATGTTCATAGACTCTCCACTAGCAGAGAGGTTACTGTGTAGGCTTGAGAAGGCTTGAGCCATAATTTGGAATTCAGGTCGTTCAGCTTTTTTTTTATATAAATGCTTTTTTATTTTTAGTCTAGGTCTATTACAAATTTAATTACATGACTAATTCAAACTAATTCATGCAAGTCCGCTTAATATAAGCTTTGTTTTGTTTTTTAAAGTATTTTTTTGTTTTTTTGTTAATAGTCTAGAAATCTGTAACTTTTGTGAAATCAATATTTGAAAGAAAGTTTTTGTCTATCTTTTAGATGTAATGCTCAAGAATATTATCATGACAAGCTTTCCTTTCCATTCTATTTTTATGTGAAGATATAACTGCCAGTTTGTTTTTATTTCTTTTGCTTTTACACTGACAGCTATCTTCTGAATTCTCAACATAAGCTTCTCATAGACTAATTTGTGTTGAAAATTATTTTTCTTCAAATCAAAAGATCCACTATGTTTCTTGGATACATTCTACATGAACTAATTAACACAAAAATGCAAAAGAAATAATACTTTGTGTCTAAAGTAGTTTTATTATTTATTTATAATAATGTAAATTAAATATTTTTAGTAGGCCTACTTGTTTTAAAATAATTTTAAGAATTTAAATTTAAAAAAAAATTTCTTTCAAACCAAATTTTTCTTGAATTTTATAGTAAACTAAGTGAACAAAGAAAATCTAATGTTTTTGTTTAAATTCCATTTAACAATCTTTTTTTTATTTTATCTTAAAGTTTCTGATTGATTGCTCAACATTTTTATATAATAATATAAATTTTATTTTTATGTATTATTTTAGTTTCATCATTCCTAAACTCACTAACCTATATCTCCAGGACATATCTACTGGGCTAATAAACCTAAAGATGAGGATGAGAAGAAGCCCCACTGGTACATTGACAGAGTGCCAGAGTCATCTATTGAGGCCACAGCCTATGGTCTACTGGTATTCCTACGTAAGAAGAACTTGTTGAATGTTGACGCTGTGGCCGACTGGTTGGTAGCACAGAGGAAACACAATGGTGCCTTCAATGGGGCAAAGGCAAGTTGCTAATATATTTTAATTTGGTAGCTCAGAGGAAACACAATGGTGCCTTCAATGGGGCAAAGGCAAGTTGCTAATATATTTTAATTTGGTAGCTCAGAGGAAACACAATGGTGCCTTCAATGGGGCAAAGGCAAGTTGCTAATATATTTTAATTTGGTAGCTCAGAGGAAACACAATGGTGCCTTCAATGGGGCAAAGGCAAGTTGCTAATATATTTTATTGTTCTACACAGCTGCATAGATTTTTTTTTCTGTTACTTGATTTAGACTTATTAGGCTATAGACAAGACTTAAATCAACAATATTATGCCTCCTATAGTCCAAACTACCAGCCAGGGATGTCAACAACTGGTAAATGAACTTGTGGCGTTAAGTCTAAAGTTTTTACTGCCACTAAGAAAAATTCAAGTGAAATGGTTTGACCAGATGTCATTCAAGTGAAATGGTTTGACCAGATGTCATTCAAGTGAAATGGTTTGACCAGATGTCATTCAAGTGAAATGGTTTGACCTGATGTCATTCAAGTGAAATGGTTTGACCACATGTCAGACATTGAAATCCTACAGTTGTCACATATGAATAGTATCCAAGCCACCACGAAAAGGTCCCTATTTCAATGGGTGGAGTATGTAGTTCATATGCTTCCCAAATGACTTCTTTATGAAGAGCTGTGTGCAGAAATGTGCTCTCAAGGATGTCAACACAAGCATTAAAAAGATGAAAGCAAGGATTGTAATTTACAGTCATCTTTCAACCTATTATCATGTGTAAATCCTCCTGTTTTTACCTTGTTTATATTAACTCTATTCAACTGTTGGTCTGCCTAGTCAAAATCTTTACACCTTATTTCTCCCACTTCCCATTCACGGATCAAGTTGAAACTTTGCATAATTATTCATTGATACAACACATTAAAAAAAATTAACCTTTTAGTTAATCAATTAGTTGTAAGTAAGTATTTTTTATATAGAAAATGTAGTAAATTGTACAACATTACCTGATTTATTCAAAATGATTGATGCAATTTTACTCAATATAAGTGAGACTTTTAAAAAGTAATTTTTTAGATTTATCATGTTTTCCAATTGAGCTAAAGACAAAGTGCTTACTTAAAGATGTAGGCTAGCAATAAAAAATTATTGCTGGATCTAGTTTCAACTTTTCTAACATTTAAGTAAATAAAATTAATATTTAAGATACATTAATATATTTAATTATTTATCAACTGTTTTCTATAAAGGACAGCACTGCAGCTATTCAGGCACTGACAGAATATAGTTTACAAAAGCACAAAGAGGAAGAGATCAAAGTGAACATGAACCTGACAGTACGTGCTGGGAAAGCTGAAAAGAATCAATACAAGTTCAAGTTTACTCAGGAAAATGCCACACAGCCAGAATCTAGATCTAATGTAAAGTGTCCTACTTATCTATATGTTTACTCTGATACATTTGATATGCTAAAAACTAAAGGATCAGTATTATAATAAATGGTAGCATACTTCTCCACTGAAATTGTACTCTCTAGAATTGGGTCGATTCCTTTAACTGCAATACTTATGTCTTGTGCTAGTTCATCTTACAGTCATATGTTTACCATTCAGTTTTGTTGAGTTTTTTGTTGTTTTATTTTAAGGTAAATTTTTACAAAATTTTCGCTGAATAAAAACATTTGTCTCTCACAGCTGAACAATCTCATCTGTTTGTACTTGTTCTTACAGGTGCCTGTTTATCAATTTTTAGAAGTGCTGACTGAAGGCCAAGGTCTGGGCCAGATGCAGATAAATGTAGAGTACAACATCCCTGTAGATAAAAATGAAGATTGCTCTTTCAACATTTCAGTGGAAGTCAAAACAGCGAAAATAGCCCTGGACTCAAGGTATTGGAATGCATTTTTACAATGCTTATATCAACTCACTCTGTTTGTCTGCCTGGTCAAAAGCTTTATGTGCCAAAAAAATCTAATACCCACCAAAAAAACAAAATATCAAATACCCAATCTTGGATCAAGCTAAAATTTTGCACAATCAATTTAAAAAAAAAGTAATTTGTTAATAATTTATTGGTATTTAATTATTTTGTTTGGTATCTCAAACAAGGGAAAGAATTTGTACTTGACTGAAGTGGTGGGATAAGCTGAATTAGTCCCCTTTATCCATTGTCTTTTAAGTCTTAATGAACACAACATGTAAAATAGGATGAGACTATAGAAACAATAGATAACTATACGATCTTCCATGTCATAGGCTCTCCACTAGCAGAGTGGTTACTGTGTTGGCTTGAGAAGCCTGAGAAGGCTTGAGCCATGAGTTCAAATAATCAGAACATTCCCCCTTTCTTTAATGTTTATAAATGCTTCTTTATTGTTAATCTAGATCTATTACAAATTTAGTAACATGACTGATCCAAACACAAGTTCACTTTATATAATCTTTGTTCTTTTTAAAAAGTATTTTTTATGTTTTTCTTGCTTTGAAGTTAAGCTTGATAATTCTTAACTCAATATAATTGTAGTGTTATTGAGTAGTTTATTTTCTGCATCTGTCCCAGGACTTCCTTTGAGTAGGTGGAGGCCCTGTTGCAGAATTTCTGTGGAGGCCAGTGGCATAGCTAGGGGTTATGGGCCTGGGGGCTTGACCTTTTTATGGGCCCGGGGGCTTGACCTTCTTATGGGCCCCTGCAATTTGACATTCGACATCATGACATGAGATAATGGCATAATATTTAATGTAAAAATAAATTTCTGACACTCATTTGGGAAGGGGGCCCTCAAGTGGGGGCTCGGGGGGGGGGGGGGATGTTCCAATTTCTACTCCCCTCCCCCACCCAAGATATGCCACTGTGGAGGCTTCTACATTTTTTTAAGTTTTAATAAAAATATGCTTATTAATAATAATACCTATCTCTAAAAGCATGCCATATTTTAGAAGAAAAATATTTAAATATTAAATATGCATATTTTAGTTTTGAGTTCATGGAGGGCACGGCCCTTGGTAGAAGCACTGGTATAAAACCAGAGCTGCATTTACATATTCAGAGCATGCTTTAAGTGGACACTTCTTAATCACAACAGTGTTGCCAGCCATAACTCGGTAAAATTTAAAGTGTTAGTGCTAACAATGTGATAAAAATGTTAGAAGAAAAATAATGTCAAAAGTTTCTGATCCATCAAATTTCTGGTGTATTTTTATCTCTTTTGTGGAGGCCCATTTCTTGTGAATTCCCTGGGGCAGTAGTCTTGCATGCCCTCCCTTACTTCCAGCCCTTGTATGTTCACCATTTCAGAAGGTCTCAATTGTGTGTCGATTGTACAATCAGTCATGTGAGACATGGATGTGTTTACTGTTTACTTTAATCTTGTTGAATAAAGCTCAGACATCGGTCATTCAAGAAGAACTCTTTAATTCCAACAATTTAATTTGATTTGCATACAATGGGAAAGTTTTTTAAAAGCAATAACTAAACTATAATGTGTAGTTTTCCTTAACACTTTCTTTGAATCAGAAAAGTTGACTCTATTCCCATCTCTTGTTCTCCAGCAATCTCTTGTGCTCCAGCTGTGACTTCAACTGCCCAGGGGCTAAAATTAACTACAACATTGATGATACAATTAAAGACAGGACAGCCATCAGTAAAACAGTCTCCATGTTGACAAGTGGTAGGAATCCAAAGTAAGTACAACAATAAAATGTTTGTAACCTTTTTTTTTTCAGCCATCTAGAAATCAGTCATCTTCTTAAAGATGGCCCTGCAGTTGTGGCTGTGTCAAACTCCAAACTCACTCCCTGCAGTTGTGTAAATGTGGCATTGTCAAACTCCAAACTCACTCCCTTCAGTTGTGTAAATGTGGCATTGTCAAACTCTGAACTCACTCTATGCTTAAATTTTGGCAAAAAGATCAAAGATTTTTTTGCACAGTTGTCGCATTGGTCTGAGAAATAATTAGAGCTGATGAAACCAAAAACACCAGTGATAGTAGTCCAACTCCTTAAGAAGATAACAAGCTAATATTTTAGGGGATAAAGATCAATGAAATAGAAGAGTTTGTTTCTGCTATTTATACAGTGATTGAAAATCTATATCACTACAATTAGCTTTTTGATATAATGAAAAAAAAATTGTATGAACATGGAAAGTATCAACATGTGTGTGTGTAGTCACTCGATGAACTCTTTATGTTGTGTCAGTTCTATTTATGTGAATGCTTCTGTTGTGTTGATTTTATTTGAGAAATTAGTCCTTAAACACATTTCCATAAGGATCAATAAAGCTGTCTTAGTCTTAGTATCATTAGTAATCACCATAATCTTCTCTATGGCCTCCTTCAGTTGTAAAGCAACTATGGATCATCTCATGGAAATGAGATGAATGCCTGGGCATTAGCTGTGGTTGAAACAATGTCGCCCACACATCAGTTACCCCCACTCCTTGCAGCTGATGTATCCAAAGGAACGGCAGTGCCGATACAGTTTGGGGTCAGAGGTGTCACAGCTGCAAGGCAACAGAGGTTTGAATTCAGAGTGGCTCAGATATTGAATCCGGCGGAACTGTTCTCACTAACAGGAGAAGGGGCAAAGGCGAGCAACTGGCGCCTTAACCAGTAAGCTTCGGACAGGAGGGGCTCGTTAGCCATGGCTGGCTACCCACCTAGGAGAAGGAAAACTCTGAATTCAAACCATAATCTTCTATATCCATGAAATTAGTAGAATGAATATTGCTGATGTTAATCCAAGAATAAAAGATTTCTGGGTTTAAGAGAAAATCAATCAGATCAATCTGGCAAACAACTGAAGTCTTTAATTAAAAGTGTTCCCTCAAGTTTATGTAGACTGAAAAAAACAGAAATGGCAGCTTTCTGATAGCTTGACAATTTGGTACAATAGTCTGGGCTTATTTCTATGCTTCTTGAATTTTATAGAATTCTGCTCAAGATTGTGTGGAATATGAAGAATCTAAAAAAAATGGTTTCCAATGGTCAAATTTAAATTATAAATCTAACTAATTCAGCTAAGGTTTTATAAACTAGTATGATTATATATCACTTTTTTTATTTAGTTAACTTCAAACTTAAAACTTTTTCAGAACTAATGCTAAACCTAAGACTAAAAAGAATAAACCTAAGCCAACAAAACAGCCAAGAAGAAGGCCCCAGCTCAGTAGAAAGCCTAAGCCTCATGGTAAAAGATCTAAACGTGCATTAAGCAGTGGCAAATCTTACTGCGTGACTGTATGCATTAGGTAATCATTACAAATAATATATTTATTTTTTTCCAATCAATCAAAGGAGTAAAGGAATCCAACTGATATCTACAGTCACCAAAAGTAGACCTTAATGTCCCAAACTGGTCATGTGGTAAGCACTTCATGTTGTCTTGCTGGTTCAGAGTTTGAACCCTACCTGCTTCCACAGTCTGCTGTCTTGCAGGAGGTTTGAGCTAGAACTTATTCATCTTCATTTTTTATAGGAATGCCCAAAACTTGAACAACTTAAAAAAACAGACAAAAATATACAATAGGCACTTTGTATTCACCTAGGTTGAGGCCCTCAGTTCAATAAAGAAGACAATCCAAATTGTTTTATACAAGAAAATGAGCAACAATGATCCTTTGGGTGTAGTCATAGCCCTAAGTGTTAGTGTGTGTCTGTGTGTGTGCCATACTTTTACCTTTAACCTTTTATCTTATTCATAAAATAGAGACTGTCTTGCACCTCTCTTATGCATCACATCTTTCACATATGAATGAGATTTATGGCACTATGCCTAGCTTCAATATAGTTATTATATATTGAGAATATTGTATTCAAATTTCTATCCCAAAGCATTATGCTGTAAGAACAGTTGAATTAAGAGTTAAACTTTATAGGCATTATCTATGGATAGCACGATGACCAGCTTCGATTACATTCTTTTAGATCTTTTAATGCAAACTTAGTCTGGTCATAATTAAAAATCCAAATAAAATGTCCAATTTTGACCAAATCTCAAATCATATAGTTAAGCTACAATGGCCACCATGTCTCTGTATCACACGGTTAGTTACAGATCAACATTATGGTCTTGTGTTTTAGGCATCTCCAAGGTGTGAGTAGACCTGTGGATGTCAGGATTCAGATGCTGACTGGAATCAGACCTTTAGATGAAGATGTGAGAAAAGTAAGTCCATAGAAACTAATTAGACAATTTGTTGTAGACATTCCTGTAGAACTGCTGATAGGATGGCAGGCAGACTTTGAACTTTATGATGAAAGAAGTGTAAACCTTTTGATCAATCAGATTTCTGATAAATTTTGTCTGTATCAATCACCTTAGTTCTAGAAATATTGCAAACTTGTAGGCATCTATGAAAATCTAAATTTAATCTTTACGGTTTTGACACATGGACACAAATTAGGACATTGAGGGCAGTGCCGGCCTTAGGCATAGGCAAACTAGGAAGCCACCTAGGACCTTTGATAGGTGGGGGCTTTACACAGCACTCAAAAAATAATTTTTTTTTAGAGAAGAAATAGCTAAACTTGTTCTCAGTGTTATTGTTAGAGTACACTAGGTTTGTAATAAATTGCCTTGGGCCTCGATTTATCTAAGGCTGGTTTTGTTGAGAAGAAGTAGATGTTAAGTCTTTATTTCCAATCAAGTTTGAGGTAAGATTCATAGGCATGAGGACGTGGAGCTCCACTTCTCAATTTCACTTGTATATTTTACTTTACATGTTTCTGCTTATTTTTTTATAGAGATTAATTTAAATTATGGCCTACTAGTTAAATATTCCAGTACTGCTGTGGACTGTGCAATTCAGGCCAGGTTTTGTTCCCTCATCCAGAAACTTCTGACACTAGTCAGCTTTTCACCGCAATACTGATGCCCCTTTTAAAGCCCTGTTGGCTATTGGTCATAATTTTTTTTCCGGCATTTGTTTGCATACCCTATGCTGTGGAAGTCTTATCTATGCGCATCACCAAGTCAGCTAGTTCTTCTTTTGTCCTTGCTAGGCCATCTATGTCATAAGCAAAATGGAAGTTAGTAATTCTTCTTCCTCCAATGCTTACATCACCTTCATAGCCCCCGAAAGCATCTTCCATTATCCTTTCAAGGAAGATACTAAAAAGTGTTGGTGAAAGTAGGCAGCCTTGTCTTACTCCAACTGTGGTTTTAAACCAGCAGCACTTGCAAAACTTAAAATAATGTGGAAAGACAAAGGCATAAACTTTGACAATTTTAATAAAATTTTTATCTATGTGTTACTAAAAAATGAGTTTTCAAAGACTCCTGATAAATCTAATTTCTTCTTCTAGATAAGTCAAACAATACCAAATGTCATAGATGCAAGACTAACAGAAAATGCTGAATTTTTAATAGTAAAATTTTCAAAGGTATGTTCGCATTGTTACAGTGACATGTCTGACTAAACTTCTCAAGAAATATTTATTCCAGATTCAGTTACAATTACTGTTTGTCATTGTTTTGTTAAACTGTGGTAATGATCCTGAAAACCAGTTGCAATGTGGGAAAAACTGACTCTATGCACATTACTGAAACAAAGGAAAAAGGGATTGCTTGTTCTTTAATCATTCATTATACATAGTTACCATATACAGGTTGATTCAAAAAGAATGTGGCAAAATTATCACACATTTATTCATTTTGAAAGCATTGTAATGGATTGCATTAGTTTTGTCAGTTGAAATCAATGCAGTGGACGGGGGTATCCTGAAGCATGTTTGGGAGGTATTTTCATATCAGCTTGTTGTCCATGCTGCCAGTGGTCATATCTTATATAAGATAATTATGCTTTATGCATTTCATGTGTCAATCTAGTCATGCAGTTAATCATTTGCTTAAACTTTGCTAAATCATTTGTTTTCCTGGCTGATTCAGGCAACCCATTCCTTTCTCTATTAGCACTAGGGAAGAAGGAGCACTTGTACAAATTTGTCCTACCTAATCTAATAAGAAATGTGCCTCAATCTTTGTGTCTTTCTGAGTATTTCATTAGGTTTTGTTATTCTATTTGTAAATTATGGTTCAGTGTTTTATGAATTATTGCTAGGCCTACTTTATTTTTTATTCTTCTGTCCTGAAGTGCCTCTAAATTTAGTGATTTTACTAACATTCATTTGGTATAAATCTTATGGCTCTATTTGTTGTGGTCATACTATTTTGTATTTGTGGTGGTCACTTTAAGCATGAAATTAAAACATGAAGTTAGTGCAATGATTTTGGTGCATTACTTTTTTAATCACCCTCCATTTAGACTTAAGAACCTCCTTTTTCTCTATTATAATTTGTTAATGTAATAATTGTTGAATTGAATATACTCTTTGAAAGCTACATTGGTTTGAATTTGTGTGTAATATGCGTGAGTACAACTGATCTACAAGATTGTGTATGCACAAAATACTTTTGTCATTTTATTTGGATTTATTAAAAACTTTTTATATAAAAATCAATTAATTAAAAAATCAACATTTCAATATTTTTTTGAATATGTAAGATTTTGAATTTGAAAATTATAATGAATAGATTTATGTTTAACTTTATAACTGTTTACGCTAAATGATGCTGTTAACATTGTATTCCTGGATATAGGTTGAAGCTACCAAGAATACTTGTTTTGCTTATAGAGCAAGAGTTGAGAATGATGCCACAAGAATCAATGGAGCCAACATAGAGATCATTCAGGAAAATTCTCCAAGTAATAAAAAATCTACTTTCTAAATAGATGCACCCTTGAGCTTAAAGTCTCCTACAAATATTTTCTTTTTTGAGTTTTAGAATGAGTGTACAGGAGGTGATTGCGTAAATTCTGATACTATGACAGTCGTCTCAGTTTTTGCTTAAAATGATGTTTTCAATTATTTTTTTACAAATTTAAATGATAAAGTATTATGATGTGTTTCTTTTCTCAACAGAAACTTGTATTTATTTACTACTGTACTTGTTACTTTTTTTTTACTTTTATAAAAGGAAAAAAATCAAATGACTTTATTATTGAAAACTCCAATAATTTTTTACATTTAAGTGTCTTATCTAGGCTAGGCTTTTTAAATATTGGGGTTGTATTTGTCCAATTGTTAAATATTTTATTCTATAACAACTAAAAGTAGGTGATGAAATATATTTGAAAACTGCTTATTGGTCATCAATCTTTCATGCCAGGCAGATCTTTTCACATTTTTCACATATTTGAAAAGCTTGTTATTTGTTTCATCTGTATCTGCTAAATATAACTTAAGCTTATCTGAGACAATATATATTTAGTATTCAAGGATAAGCATCCACACAGTGTCAATATGACATAGTTACCAACTAGGATTACCTACATATTTTCATTTCAATTAGCATGTCTTTTAAAATTGTTTTTTTTTTTTTCACTTTTCATATAAAAAATTCTTATTTAGTAACCAGAGTGATAGGTTCTTTTTTGTGTTCTTAATTTATCTTTGTAATGACCCAACATTCACTGATCTTATTTAAAATGATCCTTTTTTTTGTTTATTTACATAATATAGAATTCTGTAACATGAATCTGTTTTATTTTTGTTTTAAGCTAAATGTTGGTTAGGAATTAATTACAAATGTTTTTTGTAATGCAAATCATTAAAATGGAACCGTAAAACTTTTTTTTTCTTAAAGGATTTTTCTTATAGGCCTATACTTCTGTCAACACAAACATATCTTTTTTAATATCATAACTTTCAACTAGTTACAAGATGTTAGAATTCTTTTAAACCATTTCAGTGTAATTAAAAATTCCGCAAAATACATTATATAGCTTACTAACAAACTTTTAATTTTTTAATATTTTTTTTTTATTCTTTGAGTTGTCAGGCTTAAGTTGTTTTTTTTTATTAAAACTGGTATTATAAAAATCCTGCTGGGATAAAAACTCACTAACATTACATTATAATTCTATATATCAAGAGATGTTGAGATGTGTCTTTCTACCTTTTCTCTCCTCTGTCTCTGAACAGAGCCATCCTGTGTTCTAGAGTACCATCCACCAGAAGACAAAGAGAGTCTGAAAGTGTATTGTGCTGACTACAATCACATCAACAGAGGAGAATGCAAATGTTTTTCAGGTCAGACACTTTTACAGCATAACATACATTTTTGAATTCAACACAAATCTACACAAATGTTAAGAGATGCTTGATATCAAATATTGCAATTCTAAATTTTTTTTTATTTTGCAGATGCTTGGCATCAAATATTTTTTTATGCTTTACATGAAGCTTGAGTAAATGTCTGTATATTATTTTTTCTTGCATATCACAAATAATTATATTATATCTTTCAAATAGCTGAATATTTTCAACTACTCATGATCACACTTATAAAGTTAATTTAAAATACTTACAGAAATCTAATAATGTGCAGTGTCCCTTTTATTGTAAAAAAATTATCTCACAAATTATCTATAATTATATCTATGCTAATTATTACTACTGTCAAGTTCATTTACAATTTTTTTAATAATACATCAACACAAACTTTTCACAAAACTGACTTACTAAAAATGAGAAGTAAATAAAAAATTAATATATTTATATATATATCTTCTTCTGTCTCGGAAGACAATGTATGCACCCAGATGAGTTACTGGCTTATATTATATATATATATATATATATACACATATATTCTCTACAATTGACAACTATGAAATGTTTACTCAGGCCAGTGTGGAAAGTGTGGTCCAATGACAAGCAGTGAGTTTGATCTGGACAAGACCATCAAACTGACATGTAAAGCTGATTTAGGTAAGTGCTATATTGTCAAGCAACAAAGGACTGAATGTAACCTTAAATTGCCTATTCCATAGAAGGATTGCTGTCAAACATTAGTAACCTTTTTTATCCCCCTGTCATCTACCTGAGCCACTTTGCTTTTGATTGAGAAAAAGTATAAGTTGTCACAAAAAAAGCGTCAGGTTTTTGTTTTTTTAAGTTTAATTGAGCATTTCCAAAAGTGTTGTTGCCTAAAATGTTGAACTCAATTTGAATAATATATTGACTTCACTTTATTTTAAATTTAAAGTTATACTTAAAACTATAAGATAAATATAAATTAAACCGATAATAAAGTAAATTATGATAACTAGTTTTTCAAATCATGGATATATTTTGGTTAACACATATTCCATATTCAAAATCAATTGTATAAATCAATTATGAACTGCCCAGCAGAGATAAAGGGTTGAGAGAATTGATTGGTAGACACTTATTTTTCTTGGCAGTTAGAGAATTATTCCACAAAACTCTTACTTGGAGGCATCCAAAACCACTAATGGCTCAGGCCAGATAGTTATCAACTTCCCTTAAAAGTAATGTCATTCAATACATGTCTTAATAATAACATTGGATCACCAAAAGTGTCAAAGTAATATTTATTTATCTTCTAGTAATTGATATATTTGTAAGTGTATGATTTGATTACTTTACAGTTTATCAACTCAAGCTAGGCTCTCAAGAAGACAAAATTCATTGGCTAGAGATCAATGCAACTGTTCACTCGGTCAATAAGACAACTGGTAAGAAACATTTGTCTTTTCTTAATTGTTTAATGACCCAGTGATGCAAGACTTCCACTGACTAAATAATCTCTTCATCAAACCTAATTAAATTCTTGATAGACTAAAGCAATAAATAACATTTCTGTATGTTATGTTTAGAGCTGTTAAGAAAATAATTTTTTGCATCACTTGGAGAATGACTGAATGACAAAAACACATCGCTCTGCTACACTTTCAGAACTCCAGTGCCTAAATAGATGAGTGAATTTATATTTTAATAAATAAGTTTTTGGACTTAGAAAAAAACAACAACCTGTGAAATTTGACCAGGCAGCCATCCTTGGGCTAGGGAATGAGTTGGCTAATAGGCACCAGATGTAGAATACATCATGATTATGTAAAAGTTGTAGAAGTCAGCGACATTTTCATACTTATATATTACTTTTATATTACTTAGCTCTTACTCATTATAATTAATTTGAGAATTGAAAATATAAAGATTATGCAAAAGTTTGTTGTAAAATGGTTATGGTTTTCCTAAGTTGCAACTGCTATGATGATGCATTGTAGAAAACTGTGGAACTATGTTCAAAAAATATATATTTTAAAATATTTAGTAGTTGGTGGCAAACATGTCCATATATTTTTTGTTAAATTTTAAAACAACTAAATCATCAGAAAATTAATAGCTATCTAACTTATCTATATGATGAGTACTTAAATTATTGAAAGCAGGATTTACACTTCCTCTTCAATACCAATCTGAATTTAACCTGCAAACCTAATCTAATTTTAAAGTAACTCTATAGACATAGCCTAACTGGTCTGAGCAAATTTTAAATCTCAAGCTATATTATTCCTAAACATCAAAGCATTGTTTCTAAGTAAACTCTTCACTTCAATGAAATAAAAATAGCATTGTCTTCTTCTAACAGGAACTCATGAGTTGAAAGAAGGGGATGAAATCATCATGATGTCACCAGGTTACTGCATGTGTTTCAGAGACTACTTTGGTAAAGAGGAAAAATTTTATTTACTTTCTTCAGATGTGGATAGGTTAATGGACAGACAAGGAACTATAGTGTAAGTATGTGTACCACACTGAAGATGGTAGTGTTTTGTAAACTAATTGCACAAGTTTTTTTTTAAATTAATATTTTCTGTATACGTTCCCATGTGTAACCAATCTTTCTGACTGAATAAAATGTAGATAAGCATACATTAACATAGGACTATATCTGAATAAAGCAGTCACTTGGTGAATATGAATGTGGTCAAAACTGAAACTGGACAATTTTTTAAGAAACATTTTTTTTATTGATATTAAACCTTAAGACTCATTGATGCGTTAAGTCTTTTTGATGGTTCAAGGTTGTTTACAATTAAAATAACAAATTTTATACAGTAGAGTGTTGATTATTCGAATTAATTGCTAGTCTGGTCTGTCAGTATTTTCGATCGATTGAATAGCAATTTCACCAATATAAAAAAAACTTCTTTTTTCATTGTCCATAAACATAAAATTCATGTAAAATATAGGCCTACAGGGAAAAAAAGTAATAATAGCTGATCTTAGGCTGCACCAACTTGGATCCTTTTTTCATAGCTTTCAGGTCTTGATCTCTATTAAGGAACAATGATTAAAACAAAAAATAGGCTGTCCATATATTTGACATTCCAAATGACTGACTTCCGGATAATGATGTTTTAATATATTTTATAATTATCTAAAAAGAAAATAATTCACTACTGTACAAGATTTGTGAGAAAGCTTCATCTCTCTCTTTATTTACACTGTCATCATCTTAATGAAAGTATTTGAACAAGTCACTAAGTAAAAATGTTTTTATTATTTGTCACAAACCATTGTGGGAAGCATGGTCGAGAGGCTAAGTGCGCTTGAACTTGGCTTGCCTTGGCTATCTTGAAGGGGGCTCGAAGTTCAACACTCGACTCGGGCAGAGTTGCGTTTACTGAGCGCCTAAAGGCAGCATGGAAAACCAACTCCTAGATACCCCCCCCCTCCCTGGTCCACAAATGAGATTGGACCAAAGCGCTCTAAGCATGCTATAAGCATGAAAGTAGCGCTGTATAAAAGCTATAATAATAATACTGTGATGTTAGCCTGTTAAATTTACTAATTATGTGTTTGTCATCATTGCTTAGTAAAAATATAATTCATTTCTATCCTCTTTCTGTCCCAGGCATCGCTATGTTCTAGATGAGAACACAACTTTACTCAGAGTTTCTCAGCCCTTGTCCATGGCTGGACACAACAATAGCAAGTCTGAGCAGACTAAGGAAATTTTCATCTCCCAGCCACTGAACAAGCATGAACAGGACTTGAGCCCTCATTTTAAGTTGGCTGTGTCTCATGAGCACTTAGCTGCTGGTCTGTCCCAAGGTGATAAATGTGAGCTTTAGCCCTTGTCTTCACATCATAAATTCAAAGTCATGAATAACTTTGAAATGTAGAATAATACCTTACTGATTGAAATCAGCATTCTCTGATACACAGATATTTTTGGCTTTGAAAACTAATTATTATGAACCACAACAGATTGGTATCCATAAAAAAATGTATCAGATTCTTTCCTTGATATGTGCAACATTTTCTATAAGGAAAGTCAATCACTTTGTAAATAAATTTTTTTAAATGTCTTCCAACCAATGTGTTTATTATTCCATTAACAGAAACTTATTGTCCAATTTAAGATAAACTGTATATGAAACTTTTTGAATTAAATTTGCAAGAACTAGAATTATGTCAAATGTGTATATTTTAAATGGTTTATTATAGTTCTGTAAAATAATGAAGTCAAATAGATGCCATTGTAAATAAAATTTGAGGTTTACTTTCTAAGAAACTAACAGAATAAGGGGAGACACATTTTAAAGAAAATATAATTTTTTTAATGAAATAATTTGTTGATAAATGCTTTAATTGAGTCTTTTGGTTCTATTTAAGCTAAGTACACTGTAAAGTAGAAGATATCTTAGTCTTTATCTATACACAAGTTTGGTAATGATATCAAGTTTGAAAATAATATTTTAAAGCAAATTTATTTATGTAACTAAAATATTCCTTTCACAAATATAGATATATATTGAAAAATACTATAGAATTTTATATAAGTTTCAATCCCTGAATTCTCATTCAAATGATAAAGAGAAATGTCTGTATCTCATCATAAATATTGCTATTACTTTGACATAAGACCTCTTGCATTCTTTGATCTACTACTATCATATTACTTCTCATTATTGTGTACAATGAAACATTACATTTGTATGTATTGACTCATAATGAATTTTTCATCACATTTAACACTGTTTGTTTACATACTTTTCCGGACTTTTTCATATTCCTTTCGCTGAAGAGCTCATATGTAACTGACATGTTTCTAGCTGTTAATCATATTTTGATTACTTTTTTTTGTCCTACAAAATTGTAATATAAACAAAATGTATTTCACAGTTTTATTTTTATCCCAATTGGCAAGTTGTAGAAAAGTTCTGTCTAAAATCTTATTAGAATACAAATTAGTAGAAAAATCTTTTTAAAAATGTTTCTGTCAAAGAAACTTTAGTGCTTAAAAATTCTGCCATGTTTTCAGATTTTATAATTATTTCTGTACTGAGAAAGTTTTTGTTAATTTATTTAAGCTGACCCAGACATCGAGATCTTGAATAAAGGATAACTTTGTCTTTAATGAGAATATCATTGACACACTTTTATATTAAACTTTCTTCTTTTATATGTAAGCCTGAGTAGGCTTTATTATTCACCCTCTGCTTATAGTGGTTATCTTAATATTAGATAAAAAATAATCATTTTAAAATTTTCTATTAATTATTAAAATTTGTACTATATATATATTTATTATTTTGTGTCCTATCACTGTGCAAAAAAAAAAATAAACCAACTAATATTTTCATGATATCAATTGTTGAACTAAAAAGAAATGACTGTACATCCCAGCACAGACTTCAACCTTTGACCTACTGACAAGTTTCCAATTAATCTGTAACATTACAAACATTTGGTTGATCTGTTCTCATTGTATACTGTTGTGATGGATCATGGCACCATTTTAGCACCCTTGTCTGTTACACTCTAAGTGTGACATTGGCCAGTCTTTTAGTATCTAGGCAATAAAATGTTCTGTTCAATTTGTCTAAACTTGGACTTGTTGAGACAACCCAACTGTTCCAGTCATGTTCTTATCTAACCTCCAAACCTTTGACCTATCTTAAAGATTAGAGATGTCCTTCGTATTTCAGCCCTATACCGTGAGAAAAGGTTACATAAACCACATTGTCCCATTCTGTTTGAATTAGAGGTGCTCCGGATAGTATTTAATGATATTAGGCCAGAGCCGAATAGTAGAATATTGTTATAAACCTGGTGGTGGCACAGATGGGGGTAGTGGTGTGTGTGTAGTCAGCCGACGCAAATCGCCCCAGGCCAGCGCTAGACGAGCGGTCAACCGTGACGAGTTACGACTGTCAGCCGAGTCGAGTGTCAACAGGACAGTTCGGGAAGGATCGCAGCGTCACGAGAGTTGTAGTCATCTGACCACCCAGAAAGGTCGAGCGACGTTCTGTCCGGTTCTAGAAGGCCAGCAGGGGCCCTATATAAAGAGCGAAGGTATCAGAGGCCAGGCAGTCACAACATCCCGATCTACAGTTCGTTACAACGGCTCAGTACAAGTCCGAGACGAGACAGAGAGACCAGTGCAAGAGTTGATACAGCGGAGAGATATTTGTACAGTCTTGTGTTACGTGCTGCCAATTGTACAGTATTGGCTGTTATTTATTGACATTAAACTATTACGTTATTTTCAAGCCCTGAGTTGTCAAGTTCTTACAGTTGGTGGTGTCGTTTGGTGCCATTTGCAGCGAGCCTGGATAGGGAGATTCGTAACATTCAGCGGGAGCCAGATACCTACATGTCTTGTAAATAGCTTGTGTTGCTGAACATTTTACAAAACTGTTAAATAACATACCTATATTGGTATTGATTTTTTTCCTTTTATGGAAATCTCACTACGAATCTCACTATCCAGGCTCTCTGCAAACTGCACCATACACCACCAACCTAAAGAACTTGACAACTCAGGGCTCCAAAGTAACGTAACACTTTAATAGTTGAATAAATAACAGCCAATACTGTATAATTGGCAACACGTACACTGTACAAATATCTCTCCGATAACACCGTTCCGCCGTATCAAGTCTTGCACTGGCCTCTCCGTCTCGTTCCGGGCTTTCACTGGGTTCAACAGTTCAGGACTGACTTCACACACTTGGGCTCGTTGTGTCGGACTCGATCACAGACCAAGATCAAGACGCCGTTCGTCTCAACTGTACTTGACAGTACTCCGCACTGAACCGTTGCAATGCTCCGTACAGAACCACACCGTTGAACTGTGCTGTAGTCGACCGTGTTCTGAACTCCTGTCGTGAACCCGCTTTCTGAACCGTCTTGACTGCGACACCTCCGCTCTTATATAGGGTCCCTACTGGCCTTCTCGAACCGGACAGAACGCCGCTCGACGTTTCTAGGTGGTCAGATGACTACAACTCTCGTGACACCCCTGAGCTCTGTTCACGATGCCGATCCTACTCGAACCGTCCTGTTTACACTCGACTCGGATGACCGCTCGTAGCTCGTCACGGTTGACCGCTCGTCTAGCGCTGACCTGGGACGATTTGCGTCGGCTGACTACACACACACACTACCCCCATCTGTACCACCACCAAGTTTATAACAATACCTTATTGTTTGAAACTCAATTACTGATTGATGAATTAAAGCTTAATAGTATTTATTAACAGATAGGCCTAATTAACTAATCTGTGTAGAATGAGTGTGTGTTTATGTACGAGGTCATCAACTGGGTGTATGGGGGAGGGTCAATGTAAAATATGTAAGTATTTAACTAGTTACTAATGGAAATGTCGAATGTGTAATATGGCTTGTATAGGGGTTGGAAGTATGTGTTATGAATTTCAGACCAACAACTGGTCATCAGGCTTGTAATTTAAAGTCCAAGGACCGCTTCTGGTTCTGGCGTCAAGAGCGTAACACTGATAGTAGCTGTTAGCTTATAGTTGGAATCTGAAGCGTTCTATGTCAGTGTTTATAGTTTTAGATTAATCCATTTGCAGCAAACGATATTTTATTAAGAGCAGGAACATCGATTATACCTATTTATAGCTTGAACCTTAGATTATGCCGAAGCAGAGATTTAATTGTATGCCTATTATTGATATCTATATTAGATCTACAGTTGTACAGATCTAAGAGCATTAGGAAAACCAACTAAAAAAAATTTAATCCACACCCTCCCTACCAAAAAAACAACATAAATAGAGTGCGTGTTCAACTGATTTTAACAACCTGTTCAGATATACGAAGCAACACTACACATGGTCCTAGTATATGCTGGGGTGTTAAGAAACCCTTGACCACTGTAATTGTTGTACGGGTATACTAGATCTACATGCTTGACTGACCATGCCAATGTGTTATCTTATTTGCCTGACCACTCAACACTATTGCGTATGCCCAAGGGAAACAACGCGTGATGGTCAACACCATCAACTATACAGACTTTTTTTTTTTAGATGTAAGTCTTAAGGTACTCTGATGCTACGGAAAACTAACTATTTTAACAAGCAAACTACTTTAACCCAAAAAAAAATACTTTAGCTAAAAAACTATCTTGGCAAACAAACAACTTAATCAAACCATGTTTACACCTTAAAAATCTCACATGCACATACATTCTTAATTCTCCTACTTACTGGCTATCTGTCTGAGACTTTACTCACTTTTCCTTACCATTTGGCTGAAAGTGGTTTTCCTCTCAAATAGTTGAATAAAGAAAAGTTAAAACAACTGAAGAGCTAAAGGAGTTTATGTATGTGTAAATAAGTGATTTCAAAGAAGGATGTAGCTTAAACTTGTGCTGAAAAAAGGAGAGCTATATTATTATTATTATTATTATAGCTTTTATATAGCGCTACTTTCATGCTTATAGCATGCTCAGAGCGCTTTTGGTCCAATCTCATTTGTGGACCGGTGGGGGGGGGTATCTAGGAAGTGGTTCTCCGTGTTGAACCTCGAGCCCCCTTCTTGGTAGCCAAGTCAAGCCAAGCTAAGTCAAGTTCAAGCGCACTTGGCCTCTCGACCACGCTTCCCACTATATTGTGGAAGAAAGTGTATGATTTTTTAAACTCCAAATAAGCGTCATGGGTTCTGAAAAATTTGTCACAGGTCAAAAGCTTGCTGACAGTGTCATTCAATTTTATCACAGCATTAATTTTTTATTTCATCCAATGATTTCTTCCTTTTAGGCCCGATTTCAACACCAAACCCCTACCTTTTCCTCTTCTGGCTAGACTGAGTGCGACACCGTAGTCACGACTTTTCGCTTATCTCTCCTTGACCCGGGGAAATATAAACAGTCCTACCACGGGCGTTGGTCATTGGCGCCATGTCTCTGACGTTCAAGGTCGACACCATCTGGGCAAACCTACCCATCCCACAATTCAGGACATACTTATTCTTTCCTCCGCCCCTACACACGTCTCTCTTTGATTAAGAGGATAATCCGTGTCAAAACGCCTCTTGACATTTCTAGGTGCGACTCCAGTCTCGAGGTTCATCCACGTAGGAGATTATCGTTAGTCTCTCGCGCCTCCCTTTCCCGCCCATTTATAAGCTAGACCGAGTCGGAATAGACACACTTTGTCGTTTTCTCCATTTCGCTGACAGTCGAGTCTGGACTATATCATTCATCCTTATTTCCAGAGGAATATCTGGTGCCTCCCTAAGGTGTCTGCCTATTTAGCATTACTGATCACTACTTGTCAACCGACTTGGCACTATCTGCCTATTTGGCAATACGTGCCTTCTGGATACCGCAGACCTAGTAGACACTACGTCCCCTGAGACCACGTGTCTATGCGAGACTTCCTAACCTCGCCTACTCATCGCAACTCACTAGACCTATCCTGTTAACGACGCTGCCCACGGCAGATCAGCTCTGCCCACAGCACACTTGTACCCACGGTAGCCGGTCACCCGCCCTATTGTGCCCATAACAAACCACAGACATTTGGATTGAAACTCCACAAGTACTGAATCACCGGTAACCCGCTAGAGCACCACCACCAGCTGCAAGACCTTCACATAGGAGCACAGCCAGCATCGATAGGACCTCCAGATAAGTTTGGAGGACAAAAGTGACTTACTCTCTCATAGAGTGCCAAGTATGATTATACAATATCACTAAGAGATAGATGCACCCCCCCCCCCATTTTATTCTGCCTTGTATATTTTATGTAAATAAATATCCATCAATCCTTTATGTATCTTTCTCCATTGTTTGTTTTGTTGCGTGCCTGCTCCCGATATATCTCTGATGGCCCAGTGTGTTGCAAAATCAAAATAATCATCCCCTAGACACCAAACAAGCCGCTCATACAAGCAATACACGAGGGCCGTCACAATTTGGATAGGATAGAAGTCTGGAAATTCCAGAAACAGAGATTGAGTGTTGTACTAATAACGCCAATGTCTTATGTTCGATCGCCATAGTAGCCTTTTTTTTTCAATGACAATCCGATAGGATCAGATCCTATTCGGACCAGAACCGATTCGATGCATTCAGTTCAAGTCTTATCCAATCTGATTTTATTTGAACGTAAAGTAGACATTGACTTTTAACAAAAAGAAATGACATTAGGCCTACTTGTCTTTTCCCAAAGAGCATGTAACTCTTGCAAGCTAAACATTGAGAAAAAATAAGATGGAGGTACGCTAAATATATAAACAAAGCCGGCTTTAGACCAAATTTACTAATTGCTCCAAATTGGGCCCCATGCCTGGCAGGGTCCCCGCAACTTACATTTAGCATATAACCATCAGACAAATGCCTTTTAAGATTTAGGACTTCAAAGGTTAACATATTGAGTGTATTGTACGATTGGCGTAACTTTAATTATCTAGCTTCCTATAGATGTTGTATAATAAATAGTTGATAAGATGATCTAATTAATAATAATAGTTGTTATTGTAAAAAAAAATAGAAGAGGGGCCTCGCAAGCATCCAATAAATTGGGCCCAGCATTTTGTAAGGCAGGCCCTGTATGAATGTCATGTTCTTAAGAAAAAAAAATCAACTGGATTCGCGAGACTTATATTTGGAGTACAAGTGTCTGGTAAGATTGACAACGGATTTCTCTTTCTTTCCAGGGTAGACTACACCGTAGAACAATCAACTAAAGGAATTTTTTTTTGTTGAGGAATTAGAGATTGACCATTTACAAAGCAATTACATAATTAGATATTCATTATAAGACATAAGTTAGGCCAGGTTCACATTTAACTTCACATTCACTTTCACCTATCCTTTGCTTTGGTGGACCGCTGGGGCAAGCACCACACAAGAACTGTCAATCTTCTTTCTCCATTCTTCTCTGTCATTTGTCTTTGATCGAATTTAATTCTGATGTTCTCTATCTAAATGTGAGCAGGTCAGGAGGCGATGGAGACCCTTTTCTCTGCTCAGCATTAAATTTATTAGCAGTAGGCAGATTATGTTAGCGCTACTGGGTGGGCTCAGTCTGTGACACCTCAGTCTACGTCCAAGGGGCTAGAGTCGCCTAAGCAACCAGACAACTAGACTAAACTAACTAACTAAAGCAAGAAAGAAACTTTAGTTTAGGATAAATAAAACAAAAAGATACTTTATTTACATATACAAAAAATAAATCAATAATAAAATTATATATACACTAACCAAACAACTGAACCCAGCAACTAACTAAAACCCTCTAAATGTACATCACTACAAATCCTAACAAACTAATTAAGCCGAATATCTAAATCAATCACTACAACTAGTTGAACTACTACACTAGACCTAGATCTACACAAAAACACTACAACAAACTAGTCTAGATCTACAATATCCTACTACTAACCAACCCATAACACTAACACTAAACAAGAACACCTTAGTACCTTACTATTCACTAAGAACAGACTAAGCCACTAAGTCTAAGCCGACTAAGGCAACAACACTACAGAAACAAAATAACACTAGATTAATCCAATGATGACTTTCTCTATGCTAGATGATATTTGGTCAAAGCTAGGTCTGTGTCACCTCGTCAAATACTGCATTTGGACTTGAAGACAACACCTCAATCATAAAAACAAAAAACATTAAAAAATTTACATTTTAACATTGTACGTTTAAAAAAAAATTATACACTAACGCAAACGCTAATACAAACGCCCATGTTTTATTTTCTCAGAAAACCAGCTTTGAAACTGTCGTACTCATTACGATACTTCAAATAAAATATCGACCTAGCAAAACTTCCGGCTCAAAACTTCAGTTCTTCTAAAAGTCTACCACTTGACTCTCGAAAAAGGTTTTAGATGATATTGTTAATCAGTTATAGTGATTTGAGTTGTATGGTTGTTTTTTTTGTGTGAAGAAATTGGCTCAGATCTAAACTTAAAACATATATAGGCTCAAAATGTTATGCGATATTCTGTAAATATTTTGAGCTATAACCAGGTCCAACCAATCTCGTATTCAAGCCTTAATCTTTAAAAAAAAATGGCTACTTTTTTATCTACAAAAATTTCATCAGCGTTTCATAAAAATAAACAGACATTGATCCAAAAATTATCGTGATAAACTGTATCATAGTTTTTTGTTTTAACTGTCTATTTTTTTTAAGGACCGCTTGAGTTCCTAAAAATGTTTTGCATGATATTGATAATCAATTAACTTGAGTAGTTTGGAGCAATTTACTTTATAACTGGATGGCTCAGAATCAACACTTGAAACACAAGCGTTCTTCAGAGAGTGTTCTATGGTGAGTTACGCTCAATTTTTGCATAGATCTTCAACCAAATATTTGCATCAAAACAAGTGTATGAAAATTTCAAAGAAACTGCACTAAAAACAACCAGTATCTCTCACTTCAAGATATTGCTATGAAGAACTCCATCCCAGATTTTCAAAACGCCTTTTTATCTTAACAAAAAGAAACTTTAATAGATATACAAGCAACCAAAATTGAAAATCGATTGCAAACATTTTATTGAGTGACTTAGGCTTATTAATAATCCGAAACACTTCAAACATTGCACTATTAGTTCGCTCAACATTTATTGACTACTTTCTGCTTGTAAGTTTCATTTCATTGATGTAATTTTTGTAATGCTGCAAATAGTGTAAATGTACTCCAAAAATTTGATTGGCTAACTTGCTTGACTGTGCACTGCAGTCTTTTTAAAACATTTTGAAGATAAAAAATCAATTGAAACGCCACTAAGATACATCAAGAGTAAAAACAGTTTCTTTTTTAATAAATCAATCAAGAACTGAGTCAAAAAGTTTGTTCAAGAATTCGAGTGATGACGTGTTAATGTAAATTCCCCCCAAAAAACAAAAAACAAAAAAAAAAAAACAAATAGAAATACCCAGCTAAACTGAATTGATCGTAGATTACCTTCAAGTCTTAAGTAGGAAATCGATTTTTAAAAAAATCAAATTAGATGAAGACGAAACAAATCTAAATAATGTTTTTGGAACACTAGAACAAAAACACAGCAGAGTGGGGTCCACCTTCAGCCAGACGTAAATATGGAACACGTCAAGCTAAGCTTTAACTCGTCTGCTCTCTCTTCCAATGACCCTGATGGAGACAAACTTCATTTTGACTTTTGGTTCACTATAGTGGCGACTAATTGTTTAAATGTGTGGAGTATTGTGTCCAACACATTAAACGTTATTGTGTTCGTTAAGCAAGGGGTCAAAGAAAGGGTCAACTTCACATTGCTGTGTCTGTCCTGCAGTGATATCATGGGGGCTGTGTTTGGGACCACCTCCAACGTGATGCTTGCAGGAGACGTTTACATATTGTCAAGTCGGATTGACGGCATTTCCTTTAACATTTACTTCGCCTGGGTCTCTGCGATATTTGTCGACCTTTCTACGGCAATAACTGTCTTCATCGCCGTAGAACGCTGCACCTGCGTCGCGCGGCCTCTGCATTTTAATTCGTCGTTCATCGCTCTTCACACAAGGGGGATCATCCTGGTTATCTCTGTGTTCATTCTAGCTAACTACATTCCACTGTTAGCAACGTTTGAATTTTACGAGGATCTGAGCAGCGAAACAAATATCACCATTTTCAAAATAAACTTTCCAACTATTAATATTCAACTCCAGCAATGCAACGATTTTCTGTTCTGTACATTCTTAGCCGGCATTTGTCTGATCTGTGTGTTTGTCTGTGCTATCATCATGTACCGGGGACTGCAAAAATCTTCCAAAGTTCGCCGTTCAACACACGCAAACACGAAGAAAGACAACTCTCAGGTGGCTGTTTTGTCGAATAAAGAAAGACGTGTGGTCAAGATGATCTTCTTTCTGGCCTGTCTGTATATGGTGTCATCCCTGCCACGAATTTCCTTCTGTTGGACATTTGCAATGAATGAAGTGGGCCCTCTGTATTTGGTATTATCAAACATTTTTAACTTTGCCACTGTAACTTATGGTGCCTTCAGTATCTTCATATATTTTGCTTTCAGTTCAAGTTATAGAGTCATAGTACTCAGACTTTTTCTACCTTCTTCACAGAAAAAAACATAGTTAATAAAAAAAAAAAAAGATCTGTCTTAAATGTCTGTATTTTTAGGGGTGGGGTCTAGATCGAAATATAATATAGATTGAATTGAGAAGCCAAAGAAAATTATACGAGTGCATATATATATATATATATATATATATATATATATATGTCGAAGTTGCACGATGGAGCGAGTGTATTTAAATGAAGTCAAAAGTCTATGTCGGAGAAATTACGATGTGCAGGTTAAAAGAAAACAGAATTGGGTTTCAGAGAGTTTATTACAATGCAACAAAAAAAAGGCATGTTCCAGTCTTAAATCAATATAAAGCCTGGGAACAAATCAACGCGCGTAACTGGCATGTACTGCTAGACTATATAGAAACGCAAAGGTGTCATTCATGTAGCTACTGAATGACTGACCTATCACTAATTCTACCACTTGCTGTGGACGAAAAAAATAAAAATTAACCCGTTAGTACTTTCCATGTGCCTAGAAGAACTAAACACTTATCATGATGGAAATATCAGCGGTTCAGTTTAACTAAAACGTTTCTTGATTTACTATCTCGACCCATACTTTTAATGAAGTCTGTCATATTTAAAAAAAATAATTTATACTTTCCTTTTGTTTTTGTGAACAATTTCCAATGATTTGAATAGGTTAGTCGGTAGAGTGTTAGACTCTACATCAGAAGGTCTGTGGTTCTAATCTCAAATCCTGTGATATTTTTTATGTATAAATATATTTATTTCATAATTTAAAATTAGTAATTCGATCTACATAAAAGTTGAAACAGATTGTATAACCTCGATCCTAAGATAAGTTTAAACTTGACGAATACTGGCCAAACAGGGGTCGTTGAAATGGGTGTAGTTTTATTGAATGAAAATATATATTCATAATGATCCTTATCCATAGGGAAATATGTCTTACAATTTGTGATTTACACCCAGGGGCGGACTGGCTATAAGGGCAAACGGGCTAATTCCCGGTGGGCCGGTACCAAATAGGCCGGTCTGGTTGTGACCCCCCAATTTTTTTTTTTCAATGCAGTCAACTTATGAAAAAAAAGGTGACAGAGCAAGACACAGATGGCCGAACACGTTTTCTTGTGTATGTTTTTTTAAAAATAATTATTACTATTAATTTTGTTTGAAATTCAACAAGAATATCAACAAAAAAAAAATACACTATACACTGTACGTATTACTTTTTGCAAAAGGTTAGACCGTACTTTTTGCTGTATACGAGCGGCATGGACTTCAACACTCCTTTGATGTCTTCGAGGTTGTGTCTGGCCGAATCATTTTGCTGGTCGGCATGGACTTTTGATGTGTCTCCTATTTGTTTTTGCTCCTTCCCTCCCTCCCCCGTCTTTCGATGGTTCCATTAACAGATTGAGAGGTTAAGTTAGAAAACATTGATATAACGCAGAAAAAATTAGGGGCGACAATTATCTCTTTAACAATGCTGAATAGAGATTAACACACACACACACAGCCGCGATATCGCAAACCACCGAACTTCTTTACAGCTCAATATGGGCATAGAGTTCTACTTTCTGCGATTTGTAAAGAAAGAGTAAGTTTTCTTTTTGTTTATTTTTAATAACCTTCATGTTTTGCCACACCCAGAGCAAGCATAACCATTGTCCACAGATTGTCGATTTAGATTTTCTTTTCGCCTTCTGCGTTTGTCCTCGGCAGTCGATTTTCTTTCGGTCTCAAATGTGTATCCCGAGGCCTTTGTGAGTGACCTCCAGCTGTCTCTTTCTGAGGCCGCGTGCAACCAGGTGCTCTCTTCTAAGTCAGCTAAGGCAAGTTGGCGCCTAAGCTGGTCTTTGAAGCGTTTCCGTGGGGTGCGTCTGTTACGTCGACCACCTATTAGCTCACCAAACTTTGGCATACGTTCGTCTCCCATACGGGATACGTGCCCTACCCAGTGCAACTGTCAGACTATAAGAAGTCTCTCTATACTGTCCATACCGGCGTTCGCAAGGACATCGCTGTTTGTAGTGCGGTCTGCCACCGCATGTCCATGATGGAGTGCAAGCATATTTGTTGAAAGCGCTCAAGTAGTCTTAGTTGCTTTCTGTATTTTGTCCATGTCTCAGAAGCATATAGAAGGGTTGAGAGAAACACTGCTTGGTAGACATCTATTTTTGTAGGCATGCGGAGCGATTTATTCCACCAAACTTTCGCCTGATTGCGTCCAAAAGCGCTACTGGCCCTGGCCAGACGGCTATCAATTTCCCTTGAAAGGGAGGCGTCATTTGATACTATGCTACCCAGATATGGGAAGTGGCCCACCACGTTAAAGGGCTGTCCGTTAACGGTGATCTTTGGGGCTGAGTATGTTTTATTGAGTGACTTCTGGAACATGACTTCTGTTTTCGGTTTATAGAAAGAGGCGTCAGCGTATGCAAATTCGTTGACCGCGTTCTGGAGATCATGTTCATCATGGGTGTAGCCAGGATTATTTTCGGGGGGGGGGGGGGGCTGGGAAGGGGGTTTCCTCCACCCCTCGCGAAAAAAAATATGTATGTATGTATGTGTGTGTGTGTACATAATTAATCTTTATTACATTCTGACCCTTCATTCTTTCGAAAGACGTTTATCGTTTATTGTACCCAACAATATGTTCTTCCTGGAGTTAGTGAAAAAAACTTGTAGACTCCCCGCCGTTAAGCAATATTTTGGCATTAAAAGCCAACAAAATGCATATTTTGAGGTATCTACAGTGCATTATCCTGCTATTAAATTGTTTTATTTAAAAAACCTAATGTGCTATTCTTACTGACTTAGACCCTCCCGCGCCGTTCGGCGTATTTCGCGGCAAGCTGCTTCCACAAAAACTGTCACTGTCAATGTCTGAAGCCTCTTCCTACCTGCTCTGAGGACCTACATGAATGTGTGGCGCCAAGTTGTACTAGGATGTCATCGCAACTCTTATTATGCGTAATTCATTTTGTTGGAGAACATGCCCTGCAAACCTCATGCGACGCTCTGTCACAAACTCACTAAGGGGTCGACTCCCAGTTCGGCATAGGATTTCCTTGATTTACACCCGATCTCTATAACTGACTCCTAAAATCTGTCTTAGCCATCTTTGTTGAGCCTTATTTATTGTTTTTCAATTTCGGCAGATGACTATTCACTGCACTTAATTAATGGAGCCCAGCCACTGGTAGAAATGTGTAACCTCTCTTGACTATGCTCTTGGAATTATGTGTTTGCTTTAGATTTTATATCGAAAAGGGAAGTTTTATCGTCAAAATCATATGTTGGGGGGTTTTAAACTAAAAAATCTCTGGAGTTGTTTTTTTTAAATTCACAACCCCATTTAGCTACGGTCATAGAATTTGGTGACTGTAGTTTGCTTTAGAATATTATTGAACTCTCTGTAGGAAAATTTTAAACTCAAAACCATCTGGAAGGGTCTTAAACTTAAAAAAAGCCCTCTGGAGGCGGGGAATTTTTACTCAAAAACCCCCCTAGGGTTGGCTACTTACTTAGAGTTAGGTCCTGCTGCGCCATTCGAGAGAGAAGGAAAGAGAGAGAAGGAAAGAGAAAGAGAGAGAGAAGGAAAGAGAGAGAAAGAACGAGAAACAGAGAGAGAGAAGGAAAGAGAGAACGAAAGAGGAAGAGAGAGAAGGAAAGAGAGAGAGAAGAAAAAAAAGAGAAGGAAAGAGAAAGAGAGAGAGAGAGAAGGAAAGAGAAAGAGAGAGAGAGAAGGAAAGAGAAAGAGAGAGAAGGAAAGAGAGAGAGAGAAGGAAAGAGAGAGAGAGAGAAGGAAAGAGAGAGAGAGAAGGAAAGAAAGAGAAGGTAAGAGAGAAAAAGAAAGAAAGAGGAAGAGAGAGAAGGAAAGAGAGAGAAGGAAAGTAAGAGAGAAGGAAAGAGAGAGAAGGAAAGAGGAAGAGAGAGAAGGAAAGTACGAGAGAAGGAAAGAGAGAGAGAAGGAGATAGAGAGAGAAGGAAAGAGAGAGAGAAGGAAATAGAGTGAGAAGGGAATAGGAAGAGAGAGAAGGAAATAGAGAGAGAAGGAAAGAGAGAGAGAAAAAGAAAGAGAGAGAGAGAGAAGGAAAGAGAGAGAGAGAGAAAAAGAAAGAGAGAGAGAAGGAAAGAGAGAGAGAAGGAAATAGAGTGAGAAGGAAATAGGAAGAGAGAGAAGGAAATAGAGAGAGGAGGAAAGAGGAAGAGAGAGAAGGAAATAGAGTGAGAAGGAAATAGGAAGAGAGAGAAGGAAAGAGAAAGAGAGAAGGAAAGAGAGAGAAGGAAAGAGAGAGAGAAGGAAAGAGAAAGAAAGAGAAGGAAAAAGAAAGAGAAGAAAAGAGAGTGAGAAGAAAATAGGAAGAGAGAGAAGGAAAGAGAGTGAGAAGTAAAGAGAGTGAGAAGAAAATAGGAAGAGAGAGAAGGAAATAGAGAGAAGGAAAGAGAAAGAAGGAAAGAGAAAGAAGGAAAGAGAGATAGAAGGAAAGAGAAAGAGAAGGAAAGAGAAAGAAAGAGAAGGAAAAAGAGAGAGAAGAAAAGAGAGATAGAGATGGAAAGAGAGAGAAGAAAAAGAGAGAGAGAAGAAAAGAGAGAGAGAAGGAAAGAGAAAGATAAGGTAAGAAAGAGAAGGAAAGAAAGAGAAGAAAAGAGAGAGAGAAGGAAAGAGTGAGAAGGAAAGAGAAAGAGAGAGAGAAGTAAAGAGAAAGAGAGTGAAGGAAAGATAGAGAGAAGGAAAGAGAGAGAGAGGAGGAGGAAAGAGAGAGAAGGAAAGAGAGAGAGAAGGAAAGATAGAGAGAAGGAAGAAAGAGAGAGAAGAAAAAGAGAGAGAAGGAAAGAGAGAAAGAGAAGGAAAGAGAGAGAATGAGAAAGAGAACGAATGAGAAAGAGAAGGAAAGAAAGAGAAGGAAAGAGAGAGAGACAGAGAAGGAAAGAGAAGCAAAGAGAGAGAGAAGGAAAGAAAGTGAAGGAAAGAGAGAGAAGGAAACAGAGAGAAGTAAAGAGAAAGAAAGAGAAGGAAAGAGAAGCAAAGAGAGAGAGAGAAGGAAAGAAAGAGAAGAAAAGAGAGAGAGAGAGAAGGAAAGAGAAAGAAAGAGAAGGAAAGAGAGAGAGACAGAGAAGGAAAGAGAAGCAAAGAGAGAGAGAAGGAAAGAAAGAGAAGGAAAGAGAGAGAGAGAATAAAAGAGAGAGAATGAAAGAGAAAGAAATAGAAGGAAAGAGAAGCAAAGAGAGAGAAAATGAAAGACAGAGAAGGAAAGTAAGAGAGAAGGAAAGAGAGAGAGAAGGAAAGAGAGAGAGAAGGAAATAGAGTGAGAAGGGAATAGGAAGAGAGAGAAGGAAATAGAGAGAGAAGGAAAGAGAGAGAGAAAAAGAAAGAGAGAGAGAGAGAAGGAAAGAGAGAGAGAGAAAAAGAAAGAGAGAGAGAAGGAAAGAGAGAGAGAAGGAAATAGAGTGAGAAGGAAATAGGAAGAGAGAGAAGGAAATAGAGAGAGGAGGAAAGAGGAAGAGAGAGAAGGAAATAGAGTGAGAAGGAAATAGGAAGAGAGAGAAGGAAAGAGAAAGAGAGAAGGAAAGAGAGAGAAGGAAAGAGAGAGAGAAGGAAAGAGAAAGAAAGAGAAGGAAAAAGAAAGAGAAGAAAAGAGAGTGAGAAGAAAATAGGAAGAGAGAGAAGGAAAGAGAGTGAGAAGTAAAGAGAGTGAGAAGAAAATAGGAAGAGAGAGAAGGAAATAGAGAGAAGGAAAGAGAAAGAAGGAAAGAGAAAGAAGGAAAGAGAGATAGAAGGAAAGAGAAAGAGAAGGAAAGAGAAAGAAAGAGAAGGAAAAAGAGAGAGAAGAAAAGAGAGATAGAGATGGAAAGAGAGAGAAGAAAAAGAGAGAGAGAAGAAAAGAGAGAGAGAAGGAAAGAGAAAGATAAGGTAAGAAAGAGAAGGAAAGAAAGAGAGAAGGAAAGAGTGAGAAGGAAAGAGAAAGAGAGAGAGAAGTAAAGAGAAAGAGAGTGAAGGAAAGATAGAGAGAAGGAAAGAGAGAGAGAGGAGGAGGAAAGAGAGAGAAGGAAAGAGAGAGAGAAGGAAAGATAGAGAGAAGGAAGAAAGAGAGAGAAGAAAAAGAGAGAGAAGGAAAGAGAGAAAGAGAAGGAAAGAGAGAGAAGGAAAAGAGAGAGAGAAGGAAAGAGAGAGAAGAAAAGAGAGAGAGAGAAGGAAAGAGAGAGAATGAGAAAGAGAACGAATGAGAAAGAGAAGGAAAGAAAGAGAAGGAAAGAGAGAGAGACAGAGAAGGAAAGAGAAGCAAAGAGAGAGAGAAGGAAAGAAAGTGAAGGAAAGAGAGAGAAGGAAACAGAGAGAAGTAAAGAGAAAGAAAGAGAAGGAAAGAGAAGCAAAGAGAGAGAGAAGGAAAGAAAGAGAAGAAAAGAGAGAGAGAGAGAAGGAAAGAGAAAGAAAGAGAAGGAAAGAGAGAGAGACAGAGAAGGAAAGAGAAGCAAAGAGAGAGAGAAGGAAAGAAAGAGAAGGAAAGAGAGAGAGAGAATAAAAGAGAGAGAATGAAAGAGAAAGAAATAGAAGGAAAGAGAAGCAAAGAGAGAGAGAATGAAAGACAGAGAAGGAAAGAGAAAGAGAGAAGGAAAGAGAAAGAAAGAGAAGGAAAGAGAGAGAGAGAGAAGGAAAGAGAGAGAGAAAGAAAGAGAGAGAAGAAAAGAGAGAGAAGGAAAAAGAGAGAGAAGGAAAGAGAAAGAAAGAGAAGGAAAGAGAAAGAGAAGAAAAGAGAAAGAAAGAGAAGGAAAGAGAGAGAGAAGGAAAGAGAGAGAAGGAAAAAGAAAGAGAGAGAATGAAAGAGAGAGAAGGATAGAGAAAGAGAGAGAAGGAAAGAGAAAGAGAGAAGGAAAGAGAAAGAGAAGGTAAGAAAGAGATGGAAAGAGAGAGAAGAAAAGAGAGAGAGAGAAGGAAAGAGAGAGAGAGAGAGAGAAGGAAATAGAAAGAGAGAGAGAGACAGAAGGAAAGAGACACAGAGAGAAGGAAAGAGACACAGAGCAGATTGTAACAGATGGCAATTATTCACGTGTTCAAAGTCTGTTCGGGAAAACATTGTCGCCAAAAAAAAAATGGTTTGGCTGTTCCGGCAATATACAGCTTGGGAACAAATAAATGGTGTGTTATGCCATCAATAATAAACAAATAAGTCCATGAACACATTTGATTACATATCGACATTTATTCAGTGTTGTTGTTTTTTGTTTTCCCGAGTGTTGGAATCCGAATGCAGCCTGTTTAATGAAATCTTCGATGGCTACAAGAAAGAAAAAAGTGGATAAGATACACCCTAATCTCATATCCATATCGATATTGAAGAATTCCACCATCTGTTGTGAGACAACAACTTGATTTGCTTTAGACATGTCGCTGAATCTGGACAAATTGTTGCAAGATGCCTTACTCTCTTGCTAATTTCCAGAGTGATTCCAATGGACGCTATCAAAGTTTTTTTTTTAAATTAACAAAACTGAATTTTTGTCCTTAGTTGGTATTCTAGGATTTTTAAAAAAAATATTTTTTGACGACGTTTGGCAGGACGTAAACTAGTTCGGTGCTTGATTTGCCTTTTCGGAAGCAGCTGAGAAACACTAGTATAGTTTAAGACTTTTTCCGTAAGGAGCTCGTAAAAAATATGTTCAACTAAAGGTTTCTCAATTCTATGATTGTACATTTTTTATTTAAACAATAACGTTGGATTAAATGTCAAAAACAACAACATTTAACTCGAAAAAATCTCCATAAATCATAAACAATTGTATTAAATTTTAAACATTTGTATACAACACGTTGAGTGTTTTGTAAATCAAGAGATTATCAAAACAATTTTTTTTGCTAAATTTTTTGTAATTGTAAACTTTACTCAGTACAATTGGCTATTTTTTAAGCAACATTAAATTAACTCCCATTTGAAGTATTTCTTAAACGTTTAGTAATGTCATGGGTTAAAGAGGCAGTAAAACAGGATGTAAAAATGATGTCTGGTTCTACACATTTGAGCTTGTCTGTAGCTGTAACATTCAAACAACGCTTCTGAGCCTCGATTCGGCGGCCAGGTGAAAACGTTGGTTCTAGGAGACCAATAGACCAATTCGAAGGCTAAATAGAAACACCGTTGTTGTTTCCAATCGAGCCAAGCTCATTACACTTTTAAACAGCCAGTAGTAATCAACACAGCGTTCCACGAGGGGCCAATTTTATATTTGGACCACTGATGTGGCTTAAGAAGGAATGTCACAGACTCGTTTGAGAAATGAATTGATCTTGTAGTCACTTATCATCTCGTGCCTTTTGCAGGGGAAGGCTAACGGTCTGAGACCTGACCACGAAATGAAAACCTCAGTAGATGTTTGGTCCTTGTAGAGTGTGGACGTATAGGTAGGTGTCAGCCACAGTATGTACTTGATGAAGTTAAGTCTGCACATGGAGTTGTAACTCTATTTTTTTTATGTTAATATTTGTGCCTTTAAGGCTGGATTAGCCAAAATTATATATATATTTAATAAACTTACTGTCTGCTACCGAGTATCTTTATTCAATGCATTTAGTGCATTGTGTTCGTTGAGTAAGTAACATGCTGCTCTAAGAGACATTCGCGTTAACAGAAGTAAAGGAACACCAAGAGAGATGTGGACATGTCTATTAATACAATATAACTACACACACTCATAAAACCCAACAGTTGAGTTACAAGGAAAAAGATCCTCGAGCTAGAGACCGAAGGCCGGCTGTGTAGGGCTTTTATTGGCCTAGAGTTTCAAAGGCATAGTCACAATTTTAAAGCCAATCACAAATTATAGTCATGACTGGTCCGCTTACTCATGAGTGAAAATAACGTAATTGAATCTTCCTTTTTTCTTTCATTTTTATAGTCAGCAATCGTTTCATTGCTATTCTGATGGCTCAGTCTAAATTTCTATATCACTCACAACTACTTGTGAAGGCCAGCAAATGGTGAATGTTTAGCGGTACAAATCTGGCCATCTATATCTATATATCAGGAAAGAGTAGATCGTATACAAAAACGTTTGTTTTTTAACTAAACTTAATAGCTGTATATTCACTCTGAAATCAATGGGATTTTTTTCTACTACAGCTCACCCCACTCGCTATTCTTTCTCGTCCTTCCCAATTGTGACTGCCTTTGTGATTGTTCATTAATGGAAAGATGCTGCTGAATACAGCACAAATTGATGCATTATAAAATGTAAATTCTGCCAAGTCACTGGTTCTCCTGGCTGGCTTAGGCAACCCATTCCATGTTCTAATAGCAGTAGGTAAGAAGAAACTTTTGTACAAATTAGTCCTAGCATGCATGATCAGTAAAATAAAAAGTGCTGTTGAAGATCTTATTTAATTTTCTCTTTAAAACCATTTCAATATATATATATATAGAGAGAGAGAGAGAGAGAGAAAGAGAGAGAGAGTGAGAGAGAGAGAGCCGAAGGGTTCAAACATCAATAATATTTTAACTAATGTTTGTTTCTGTGAGTTGGAAGAAAAAATTGGAATAGTATAGCTCGATAACTTGAGTTGAAGTTGTAATAGATAAAGAAACTGAATGCGCCATATGTTGTAGATATAAAGTTGTACACCGCTATCAATAGTAAATAGAGACCACCCACGTCATCCAGGACAAAGGCCCAACAGAACCAGATTCTTGGCGTTGCTGACACCATGTAAAGGCATGCCAGAAAAAATACTGTTTTAACCACTTGCCTCTCTCTAGTGGACAGAACTGTCAACTGAGAGTTGTTTTTCTTCGTAGTCGTGTGTGTAGATCGTCGGACTCTAGAGGATTTGTTCAGTGCTCGGTACATGATGATAGCACAGACAAACACACAGATCAAAGCAACTGATGCTAAACATGTGCAAAAGAAATAATCGTTGCATTGCTGGAGTTGGACGTTAACGCTTGAGAAGCTTATCACAAAAACGGAAGAATTGGTGTCTCTGTTGAAAACCTCGTCAAATTGCAACGTTGTCCAAAGCGGGAGATAATTAGCAAAAAGAAAGACAATGATAATCACGATGATCCCCCTTGTGTGTAACGCAAGAAATGAAGAGTTGTAGTGCAGGGGTCGAGTCACGCACGTGCACCGTTCTATGCTGATGAACACGGTCAAGGCTGTTGAGAGGTCAACAAATATACATCCTATCCAGGTGAAGAAAATAAAGATAGATTTTCCGTCAATCCTCTTGGACATTATGTAACCATCTACAGCAAGTCCAGTTGTCGCAATTATGGTCAGCAAAGCCCCCATGAGGTCACTGTAGGACAAACAGAGCAGAGTAAAGTTGACCCCTTTCTTGACCCCTTGATTACTGAACACTATGACGTTGATTATATTGGACAAACAACTCCAAACATTCAAACAGTTGGTCGCAACTAAACTAAACCAAAAGTCAAACAAAGCTTGTTCCTCATCAGAAAAGAAATTTACGTTGGCATATGCAGTCGAATTTAAATGTAGGCTTCCATTTTGTTTTTCCATGATTCCAATTTTTTTTTACTTTACGTTGATAGTGTCACACTCATACTTGAGTTGATAGTGTCACACTCATACTTGAGTTGATAGTGTCACACTCATACTTGAGTTGATAGTGTCACACTCATACTTGAGTTGATAGTGTCACACTCATACTTGAGTTGATAGTGTCACACATATTTGAGTTGATAGTGTCACACATATTTGAGTTGAGGGAAGTTATTGGGGAAAAAAACAAAAACACATTTTTGGTTTTAATGCTGAATTGCTGCCTTTGATTAAAAACACACACAAAGTACACTTAGTACAAACTATAAGTAACTAAACAAACATATTGTAAAGGTGACAATGTCGTTCTGGCGCACTGACACTTAGTACTCGATTGTGTACCATGGCAGGACAGCAATTAGCTGATAAACAGAGAAAGATAGAAATGCCTGATTGGTTATTACTATTCACTCTGACTATTTATTGTTAAAAAAGTGCCAGTATAAAACATTTTCGTAGACGTTGTTTGTTGAGGTGTTGCTGGAATACAGCACTATTATCCCACATTGACAGGGGATAGCAGTACAGTTTTCAATGCTAGTTGTGCGACAGTATGCGTTCATATTACAGTGTTAATTAATATAATTGAAGCTTAGATTAATTTTTTTTCAATTTCCTTTTTGTACGAGTGTGTGAATGCGTTATTTAATTTAAAAAAATAATGTCAGAGAAGAAACCGGGCTGAGTGTTGATACATTAAATCTGTTTATTCAAAGTAGTCTCAACTTCAAGTGCAATGACATAATCTAAAATTCAAGCCAGCCGTTGTTTGTCAAATGATGCCAAACTAGTGACGCCCAACAAAAGGCAAGATCCTTGGAAATTGTAATTTTATACTGCCTAAAACTTTGAACTCGCTCAATTAAGAAAAAAATTGTGTTTTTCATTTTTTCCCCCTACATAAAGTTTGTCTTCGGTTGAGATACATCCCACGAATCCCTTTAGCAAAGATTTTCATTGAGTTTCAAACAAAAGGGAATCCTCGAGGTTTAGACTAAGAACTTTGTCATTTTCTAAATCAAGTAAACCAATTGAAGCAGACTGGAGTAGATTTGTGCTTACATTAAAATACGCACTCAGAATACAGTTATACAGAAAACTTAAAAAACGAGCATGTTTTATTGCATAGAATGCTTGTTGAATGATCAATATTGCTCGTTTTGCTAAGTGTATAAAGAAGAAGCATCGAACTCTCCAGATGATTGTCACTTATTATAAAAGTAACTTTCTTAACAAGATCTTTTCAAACGATTAGTAATTTTGTTTGCTTCTTAGAGCTGTAATAAAGTTCTTCATAAAAATCTTCAATTGAATTTTGAGATCAACTCCAGATTTCTTCAATGATCTTCACATGGGGCTTTTGTAAATGTTGTAAAACACTTGCATTTTATATCGTCATGTGTGGAAACTACGATAATTCATTACAATTGATTGATTGATTAAAGTCTCATGCTAGACATTAGTGGAGTCTCAAGTGCTTGTTTTATTGAGTGTTTTACATTTTGCAATTAAATAAGAAACAACAACAACAGAATTTTATGTAGACTAAAAAAGAAAAATAAAACGGTCAAAAACGTCTTGAATATTTATACCAATTAATAGAAATGGAAAATATTCTGTACAATTTTTCTTCACTACATTCAGTATCCAAAGGTTGAAAGTCCATTAATTTCTAAACAAAAAGCGGACCACTCAGATTAGATTGATTGTTCTTTATAGTCATGCCAAATATCTTTAGAGACTCAAGTGGTGAACTAATGAAAGAAGAACTCGTTTGAATTATTTTATTTGGGGGGGGGGGGGGGAAGGGGCACTTTGTCAAAATTATATCTAAAGAATCTAAACACGAAAGTATAAAAAATACTTTTAAAAAATAAAGCGTATACAAAGCGTACTTGTATCAATAAGTTTGGATCAGTAAATTAATTAAATTTGTAATAGATCTAGACTATCAATAATAAATCTCTGCGATTACAAATATTTGTTTGGCGCAATTTCATTTTTTTTTTTGGCTTTGTCAGTACGCTATGATCCTATCACTTGTCTGGATCAGTTAGGAAAGGGAAATGGTAGGTGGGGGTATTTGAGTCAATATTAACTTTATTGCTATTTACATGCAGTTATAAAGGACAAGTTGAAAGACCTGAATTCAAACTCAAGCCTCCTCAAGCCAACACACTAACCACTGTGACAGCGGATCGCTTATAAAAATAGAAGGTTCAAACTTTAAAGCGACCACCACATTTGTGAAGTACAATTTCTTTGTTCGACACCAAACAAAACAATTTATTGTAAATAGCTGATTAACTAATTGGGTTATTTTTTTTTTACATTTGTTTTGTCAGGTAAAAGAATTAATTATGCTAAATTTCAGCTTCATCCGAGATCGTGAGTGGGAGAAAAAACGTATACACACGTTTTACCAAACAGACAGATCTGTACGCTTTGTAAGAAGCAAAACAAAAAAGATTACTTTTTTAAAAAACAATTTTACTTAGATTAATACTAATAGATTAACTAATTAGTTAAAATTTTAGATTGATTAGTATATTGTCACCTGTATGTTTTGAAACACAGACATCTTGTTAAAATTTTCGCCCAAAATGTCATTCCTATTTGAAAATAATTATAAAAATTGTAAATAAAATACAAACCATTCCCGAAAATAAGCTCATCAGCTCAACAGTTTTGTGAAACTTTTTGTAAACTGAGGTTCGATGGATTTCGAAAGGGAGTTGTAGCCTATTGCTCGTTTTGTTAAGCTCTTTAAAACAATTTTGGATTTGTTTAGAAACAAGAAGATTCATCATTTGGAGATGACATAAAGAAGACAAAAAAAATATTTGTTTTACATGACAGGAATCTAACGCAATTCAATGTAACCAGGCTCTGACTACGGGGAAAGAATTTGACTTTCATTGGTTAAATCATTTTATTGAGATATTCAATCTATTTTAAATCGTTTAACAATGTCACATAATTTGTTTGTTGAGTAATGAATTACTTCCTGAGGACATCGATGTCTATCCAATTCACCTAACGATGCTCTAGGAAGTAATGACGTAATAAATATAAAAACTGAAATAGAAATAACAATTTTTAAAACATATGTTACTGGTGTTCAAATTGAGTTGGAAGGGAAGAAATAGATTGACAAAATTATGTCTTTAAGAATGTTAGTATACACGGGCACAACAGAAAAATGGCTGCACTTAAATGTTTCTGTAAAATTCAACAACTGTGGTTGAATATGCAATTAATTTGATATTTTCCATCAAAGTACATGTTTAAACTGAATTTAGTTTGTAACAAACGTAATGAGTAAGCATAATGTCTGTATAATAGTTATAAATTTAACGATCTGTTATTGACAGTATGAAAATTAATCAATAAATGATATTTTATTCAAATTTGTCTCACGTTTCTTTCTTAGTACTTTTCTTAGAGGGGGGCGCTGGCGGATTTTGTAAAAGAAAAAATGCGAAAAGGGAGTGGTAGGCCAAAAAAGGTTGAGGACCACTGCTATAGACTACGCGTTTCAGGCATAGAGACAAAAAAATGCATTTCCTGAAGGCCACATTTGAATGCCACATTCTCGTTACCCACTCTTTCATTTATTTTGAAATTGTGTCCTCTAAATAAAAAAGAAATCTAAATTTTGTGCTATTAATTGTAATAGGTTATTTTACTCCTTTTGAATGTAGCGAAATGTCAATAGCTCTAGACCTATTTTTTTTAATACTACTAGAATTTTTGCTTAGCGTATTTTTTTAAAAGTTTACTTAGAGGAAAAGAACGAAAATACAGGAAGTTTATTTTTGTGCAACTTTTATGTATACTTTGTATATAGAATGCGGCCTTTGCGGAAATACCGAAAATAAAATGCAAAGGTTGATGGAAAACTGGCTGTTTTTCGCGAAGAGCGGAGGTGTCGCAGTCACGACGGTTGAGAAAAGGTGCTCAATACAGAAGGTTCACGAGAGAAGGTTCACGACAGGAGTTCAGAACACGGTCGACCACAGCACAGTTCAACGGTGTGGTTCTGTACGGAGCATTACGACAGTTCAGTGCGGAGTACTGTCAAGTACAGTTGAGACGACTGGCGTCTTGATCTTGGTCTGTGATCGAGTCCGACACAACGAGCCTAGTGTGTGAAGTCAGTCCTGAACTGTTGAACCCAGTGCAAGCCCGGAACGAGACGGAGAGGCCAGTGCAAGAGCTGATACAGCGGTACGGTGTTATCGGAGAGATATTAGTACAGTGTACGTGTTGCCAATTGTACAGTATTGGCTGTTATTTATTCAACTATTAAAGTGTTACGTTACTTTGGAGCCCTGAGTTGTGTTAAGGCTTCCGCGCGGTGTTGGTTCTTGGCAATATCACTAGTGTAGATCTACGTCTGACTGGAAGTACCATTAAACTTAAACTACTTCAGTAACACCGGCAAAAGGCCGAAACAATCAAATATGTAGTCGACGCTGATGCTGTTCTACAAATATATTTAATCATCAAGAAGGGATCGTCCGATGTCAGCTATGTCCGTAAATCCGTATCTATTCTACTGCTCTACATAATGCGTCTTCCTTTTAGCGTCGCTTAGAGCGTTCTTGTTTTTTAACCAACTTTACGTCATTGTCGCTAATTAAAACTTTACCCTATTCCCGAAACAAATAACTAATTCCTAATCATGTAATAACAACTCCTCCCCCTCCCGCTAAAAAAAATTGCCTGTCAATTTTTTAATCTACTGTTTTAGTCTTACATTGTGCAAGGGCCAAAATGTAGGGAAACATAAAAGACAACACAACTTGAGTCTTGATTGTGATTTCAACTTCTCTTCCTGTGTCCACAATCAAGTTCCTCTGAACACATATTTCCCTCAAGTGTCACTAAGTGATACTGTCCAATGTGATGTGTCATAGGTGACCGCAGACATTGTTCGTTTGCTCTGACACTATAGGTGTGTCTATCTATACTTCATCACATCACGTTCCAGAGGTTACACCGCTTTCCCTCACACGTCAGGATTGACAATTCACCTAATATGACAAATTGACATTTATCAATACTCGTTCTCCCACTATACACCTAACGTTCTTTCGGGCATCTACAAGTGTATTTAATTTTCTCTCTCCACTTACTTGTCCCCACACGACCTAACTCTTGACTGATGTATGATTATGATCAAATACAAAGAATAAATTATAAACTTACTTTTCCTTGATATAAATACATCGTTGCCTTATAAATGCCCTATCTATTCATACATCCATACATACAATTCATACATATTACCCGAAATAAATAACCAACATGAGCCAATCTAATAATAACCAAATAACATGTGTATTATAACATAAATATCCTATTCCAAGATACCTTAAAACAACCTAATACCCATCTAGTTATGACTACTAGTTAAGTCAATTAATTAAGAATAAACAATTTAAATAAAATCCAACTTATTTACACACTACGGTCGTCTAGTGTTATGTTTCACAGGCTATCTACACGACCCATACATTTGTTCTCTCTACCTGGAGTTAACATCTCTTCTTACACCACTATAGCCCGCGTGTGGCCTTCTACCTCTGTATGACTTGCGATTACCGCTACCACAGTCATCTCTTCTATCATCACTATCGGATACAAACCTGTGCTTCCTATCCGAACTCGCAATCTTCTGTTCAGACTGTTCTGCCCTACTCCAACAGTCTCTAGCGATGTGCCCATGTTTATGGCAGTTCAAACAAATTCTGTCCTTTCTAGGTTTGTTTCGTCTCATGTTGCCATACTTGCTAATCCAACTTCTAACCTGTTTGTCAGTAGCGGCTTTGACACCTGCTTCATTTCCAAGTAAAACATCTCTAGATAACCTCGGCATGGCTACCCCTTCACAATACCCTGAGTACAATGGAGATCGAAGGAACACTTTGCATGCTTCGAACCTCTTAACTGCGCCGTCTGCCAATCTGACTGATTTGGTATAGCCTAAATAATCCCTAGATTTAACTAATCCTCCTCGAACTGCGAGTGTACTGCTAGCTGTGTCCCGGATCACATTTACCTGTTTATTATTTATCATGCCTGGATATAGTTTAAATCTATCTTCCTTACAATCAACGTAATTAATTTCTTCATCTGGTTCACTATGTCCACTATCACGATCACTGTCTTGGATGCTCCTTACAAAATTAACCCTATCTGGTGGCCGATTATCCCTCTCTTGTCTACGGTTTCCTTGATTACCTCTCCTATCACTAGTGCCACTATTATCCTGTGTATTCCCATTGCCAGCTCCATTCCCTCTATGTTTCCTACACTGGTATGCCATGTGTCCCTTTTCCTGACAGTTAAAACATGTAACATCCCCAAGGTTTCTATCACCCGCTTTAGGTCTATCTATTCTCCTATCATAACTTTCCCTGCCATTGTTTTCATTTTCCCAGGATCTATCCTTTATGCCATCATAACTATCCCGACCATTGTTCCCACGTTCCGTGGACCTATCGTTTCTCCTACCATAATCCCTATCATTACCATCATTTCTCTTTACATAATTTACCAGGTCAATAACTTTTTTGTGGTCTCTAACCGAAAGTGGGTTGTTTGGGTACCCGTTTTTAAAGATCCAAATGATTTCTACCAAGTCTTCAATCGTTTTAGGGTTTCTTTCCTTTATAAAGGACTGTAGCTGAGGGTCGCACTTATTGATAAAGTTATCAATCAGAATAAAGTTCTTCAACCCCTCGTAGGTGTTCTCTACCTTCTCGAATCCGAGCCATTTAGTGAAGAAATCCTTTTCTGAGTTGATGGTTGTTTGTGGATCAACTTGGCTGGATGGAGTGTTTTCGTAATACTTTTTTTCGGAATGTTGCCGCGTTTGCCCGTATGCGTTTAGCAGTTCCTTCTTTAGCACCTGATAGCTGTTTTGCATCGAGTGGTCGTGATTTTGGCAAATCTTGAGGGCTTTCCCATGTACGAAGTCCAATAAGATTTTGGACCACTCCTTCTCCTGGACATTAAACTTTGCTAGTTTAATTTCAAAACGTTTCAGATAGTCGCCAATGCCATCCTTGTCTTCCGCAAAAGGTTGTATTTTCTTTTTCATCCATGCGGCGCTACTATGGCTTTCTATGTTGGCGCTATTGTTGCTGTTCCCTTCGGTGGGCCCACTTACACCAGCCTCTATCCTCATCTGCTCAACTTGAATTCTCACTTTTCTGTCCGCCTCTTCTTTCTTCTCCCTCTCTACACGTTCTGCCTCTCTAACCTTCTCCCTCTCTACACGTTCTGCCTCTCTAACCTTCTCACTCTCTACACGTTCTGCCTCTCTAACCTTCTCCCTCTCTACACGTTCTGCCTCTCTAACCTTTTCCCTCTCTAACTTTTCTGTCTCTCTAGCCTTCTCCCTCTCCAACTTTTCTGTCTCTCTAACCTTTTCCCTCTCCGACTTTTCTGTCTCTCTAACCTTTTCCCTCTCTAACTTTTCTGTCTCTCTAACCTTTTCCCTCTCTAACTTTTCTGTCTCTCTAACCTTTTCCCTCTCCAACTTTTCTGTCTCTCTAACCTTTTCCCTCTCTAACTTTTCTGTCTCTCTAACCTTTTCCCTCTCTAACTTTTCTGCCTCTCTAACCTTTTCCCTCTCTAACTTTTCTGCCTCTCTAACCTTTTCCCTCTCTAACTTTTCTGTCTCTCTAACCTTTTCCCTCTCCAACTTTTCTGTCTCTCTACCATTTTCCCTCTCCAACTTTTCTGCCTCTCTAACCTTTTCACTCTCCAGCTTTTCTGTCTCTCTAACCTTCTCCCTCTCCAACTTTTCTGTCTCTCTAACCTTTTCCCTCTCCAACTTTTCTGTCTCTCTAACCTTTTCCCTCTCCAACTTTTCTGTCTCTCTAACCTTTTCCCTCTCCAACTTTTGTGTCTCTCTAACCTTTTCCCTCTCCAACTTTTCTGTCTCTCTAACCTTTTCCCTCTCCAACTTTTCTGCCTCTCTAACCTTTTCCCTCTCCAACTTTTCTGTCTCTCTAACCTTTTCCCTCTCCAACTTTTCTGTCTCTCTAACCTTTTCCCTCTCCAACTTTTCTGCCTCTCTAACCTTTTCCCTCTCCAACTTTTCTGTCTCTCTAACCTTTTCCCTCTCCAACTTTTCTGTCTCTCTAACCTTTTCCCTCTCCAACTTTTCTGTCTCTCTAACCTTCTCCCTCTCCAACTTTTCTGTCTCTCTAACCTTCTCCCTCTCTACACGTTCTGCCTCTCTAACCTTTTCCCTCTCCAACTTTTCTGTCTCTCTAACCTTCTCCCTCTCCAACTTTTCTGTCTCTCTAACCTTTTCCCTCTCCAACTTTTCTGTCTCTCTAACCTTTTCACTCTCCAACTTTTCTGTCTCTCTAACCTTTTCCCTCTCCAACTTTTCTGTCTCTCTAACCTTTTCCCTCTCCAACTTTTCTGCCTCTCTAACCTTTTCCCTCTCCAACTTTTCTGTCTCTCTAACCTTTTCCCTCTCCAACTTTTCTGCCTCTCTAACCTTTTCCCTCTCCAACTTTTCTGTCTCTCTAACCTTTTCCCTCTCCAACTTTTCTGTCTCTCTAACCTTTTCCCTCTCCAACTTTTCTGTCTCTCTAACCTTCTCCCTCTCCAACTTTTCTGTCTCTCTAACCTTTTCCCTCTCCAACTTTTCTGTCTCTCTAACCTTTTCCCTCTCCAACTTTTCTGTCTCTCTAACCTTCTCCCTCTCTACACGTTCTGCCTCTCTAACCTTTTCCCTCTCCAACTTTTCTGTCTCTCTAACCTTCTCCCTCTCTACACGTTCTGCCTCTCTAACCTTTTCCCTCTCCAACTTTTCTGTCTCTCTAACCTTCTCCCTCTCTACACGTTCTGCCTCTCTAACCTTTTCCCTCTCCAACTTTTCTGTCTCTCTAACCTTCTCCCTCTCTACACGTTCTGCCTCTCTAACCTTTTCCCTCTCCAACTTTTCTGTCTCTCTAACCTTTTCCCTCTCTAACTTTTCTGTCTCTCTAACCTTTTCCCTCTCTACACGTTCTGCCTCTCTAACCTTTTCCCTCTCCAACTTTTCTGTCTCTCTAACCTTCTCCCTCTCTACACGTTCTGCCTCTCTAACCTTTTCCCTCTCCAACTTTTCTGTCTCTCTAACCTTCTCCCTCTCTACACGTTCTGCCTCTCTAACCTTTTCCCTCTCCAACTTTTCTGTCTCTCTAACCTTCTCCCTCTCTACACGTTCTGCCTCTCTAACCTTTTCCCTCTCCAACTTTTCTGTCTCTCTAACCTTTTCCCTCTCTACACGTTCTGCCTCTCTAACCTTTTCCCTCTCCAACTTTTCTGTCTCTAACCTTTTCCCTCTCCAACTTTTCTGTCTCTCTAACCTTCTCCCTCTCTAACTTTTCTGTCTCTCTAACCTTTTCCCTCTCCAACTTTTCTGTCTCTCTAACCTTTTCCTTCTCCAACTTTTCTGTCTCTCTAACCTTCTCCCTCTCTACACGTTCTGCCTCTCTAACCTTTTCCCTCTCCAACTTTTCTGTCTCTCTAACCTTCTCCCTCTCTACACGTTCTGCCTCTCTAACCTTTTCCCTCTCCAACTTTTCTGTCCCTCTAACCTTTTCCCTCTCCAACTTTTCTGTCTCTCTAACCTTCTCCCTCTCTAACTTTTCTGTCTCTCTAACCTTTTCCCTCTCTACACGTTCTGCCTCTCTAACCTTTTCCCTCTCCAACTTTTCTGTCTCTCTAACCTTCTCCCTCTCTACACGTTCTGCCTCTCTAACCTTTTCCCTCTCCAACTTTTCTGTCTCTCTAACCTTCTCCCTCTCTACACGTTCTGCCTCTCTAACCTTTTCCCTCTCCAACTTTTCTGTCTCTCTAACCTTTTCCCTCTCTACACGTTCTGCCTCTCTAACCTTTTCCCTCTCCAACTTTTCTGTCTCTAACCTTTTCCCTCTCCAACTTTTCTGTCTCTCTAACCTTCTCCCTCTCTAACTTTTCTGTCTCTCTAACCTTTTCCCTCTCCAACTTTTCTGTCTCTCTAACCTTTTCCTTCTCCAACTTTTCTGTCTCTCTAACCTTCTCCCTCTCTACACGTTCTGCCTCTCTAACCTTTTCCCTCTCCAACTTTTCTGTCTCTCTAACCTTCTCCCTCTCTACACGTTCTGCCTCTCTAACCTTTTCCCTCTCCAACTTTTCTGTCTCTCTAACCTTTTCCCTCTCCAACTTTTCTGTCACTCTAACCTTTTCCCTCTCCAACTTTTCTGCCTCTCTAACCTTCTCCCTCTCCAACTTTTCTGTCTCTCTAACCTTCTCCCTCTCCAACTTTTCTGTCTCTCTAACCTTCTCCCTCTCCAACTTTTCTGTCTCTCTAACCTTTTCCCTCTCTAACTTTTCTGTCTCTCTAACCTTTTCCCTCTCTAACTTTTCTGTCTCTCTAACCTTTTCCCTCTCTAACTTTTCTGTCTCTCTAACCTTTTCCCTCTCCAACTTTTCTGCCTCTCTAACCTTCTCCCTCTCTACACGTTCTGTCTCTCTAACCTTCTCCCTCTCTACACGTTCTGTCTCTCTAACCTTTTCCCTCTCCAACTTTTCTGTCTCTCTAACCTTCTCCCTCTCTACACGTTCTGCCTCTCTAACCTTTTCCCTCTCCAACTTTTCTGTCTCTCTAAACTTTTCCCTCTCCAACTTTTCTGTCTCTCTAACCTTCTCCCTCTCTACACGTTCTGCCTCTCTAACCTTTTCCCTCTCCAACTTTTCTGTCTCTCTAACCTTCTCCCTCTCTACACGTTCTGCCTCTCTAACCTTTTCCCTCTCCAACTTTTATGTCTCTCTAACCTTTTCCCTCTCTACACGTTCTGCCTCTCTAACCTTTTCCCTCTCCAACTTTTCTGTCTCTCTAACCTTTTCCCTCTCCAACTTTTCTGTCTCTCTAACCTTCTCCCTCTCCAACTTTTCTGCCTCTCTAACCTTCTCCCTCTCCAACTTTTCTGCCTCTCTAACCTTTTCCCTCTCCAACTTTTCTGCCTCTCTAACCTTTTCCCTCTCCAACTTTTCTGTCTCTCTAACCTTTTCCCTCTCCAACTTTTCTGTCTCTCTAACCTTTTCCCTCTCCAACTTTTCTGCCTCTCTAACCTTTTCCCTCTCCAACTTTTCTGTCTCTCTAACCTTTTCCCTCTCCAACTTTTCTGTCTCTCTAACCTTTTCCCTGTCCAACTTTTCTGTCTCTCTAACCTTCTCCCTCTCCAACTTTTCTGTCTCTCTAACCTTGTCCCTCTCTACACGTTCTGCCTTTCTAACCTTTTCCCTCTCCAACTTTTCTGTCTCTCTAACCTTCTCCCTCTCTACACGTTCTGCCTCTCTAACCTTTTCCCTCTCCAACTTTTCTGTCTCTCTAACCTTCTCCCTCTCTAACTTTTCTGTCTCTCTAACCTTTTCCCTCTCTACACGTTCTGCCTCTCTAACCTTTTCCCTCTCCAACTTTTCTGTCTCTCTAACCTTCTCCCTCTCTACACTTTCTGCCTCTCTAACCTTTTCCCTCTCCAACTTTTCTGTCTCTCTAACCTTCTCCCTCTCTAACTTTTCTGTCTTTCTAACCTTTTCCCTCTCCAACTTTTCTGTCTCTCTAACCTTTTCCCTCTCCAACTTTTCTGTCTCTCTAACCTTTTCCCTCTCCAACTTTTCTGTCTCTCTAACCTTTTCCTTCTCCAACTTTTCTGTCTCTCTAACCTTCTCCCTCTCTACACGTTCTGCCTCTCTAACCTTTTCCCTCTCCAACTTTTCTGTCTCTCTAACCTTCTCCCTCTCTAACTTTTCTGTCTCTCTAACCTTTTCCCTCTCCAACTTTTCTGTCTCTCTAACCTTTTCCCTCTCCAACTTTTCTGTCTCTCTAACCTTTTCCCTCTCCAACTTTTCTGTCTCTCTAACCTTTTCCTTCTCCAACTTTTCTGTCTCTCTAACCTTCTCCCTCTCTACACGTTCTGCCTCTCTAACCTTTTCCCTCTCCAACTTTTCTGTCTCTCTAACCTTTTCCCTCTCCAACTTTTCTGTCACTCTAACCTTTTCCCTCTCCAACTTTTCTGCCTCTCTAACCTTCTCCCTCTCCAACTTTTCTGTCTCTCTAACCTTTTCCCTCTCCAACTTTTCTGTCTCTCTAACCTTCTCCCTCTCCAACTTTTCTGTCTCTCTAACCTTTTCCCTCTCTAACTTTTCTGTCTCTCTAACCTTTTCCCTCTCTAACTTTTCTGTCTCTCTAACCTTTTCTCTCTCTAACTTTTCTGTCTCTCTAACCTTTTCCCTCTCCAACTTTTCTGCCTCTCTAACCTTCTCCCTCTCTACACGTTCTGCCTCTCTAACCTTCTCCCTCTCTACACGTTCTGTCTCTCTAACCTTTTCCCTCTCCAACTTTTCTGTCTCTCTAACCTTCTCCCTCTCTACACGTTCTGCCTCTCTAACCTTTTCCCTCTCCAACTTTTCTGTCTCTCTAAACTTTTCCCTCTCCAACTTTTCTGTCTCTCTAACCTTTTCCCTCTCCAACTTTTCTGTCTCTCTAACCTTTTCCCTCTCCAACTTTTCTGTCTCTCTAACCTTTTCCCTCTCCAACTTTTCTGTCTCTCTAACCTTCTCCCTCTCTACACGTTCTGCCTCTCTTACCTTTTCCCTCTCCAACTTTTCTGTCTCTCTAACCTTCTCCCTCTCTACACGTTCTGCCTCTCTTACCTTTTCCCTCTCCAACTTTTCTGTCTCTCTAACCTTCTCCCTCTCCAACTTTTCTGCCTCTCTAACCTTCTCCCTCTCCAACTTTTCTGCCTCTCTAACCTTTTCCCTCTCCAACTTTTCTGCCTCTCTAACCTTTTCCCTCTCCAACTTTTCTGTCACTCTAACCTTTTCCCTCTCCAACTTTTCTGCCTCTCTAACCTTCTCCCTCTCCAACTTTTCTGTCTCTCTAACCTTCTCCCTCTCCAACTTTTCTGTCTCTCTAACCTTCTCCCTCTCCAACTTTTCTGTCTCTCTAACCTTTTCCCTCTCTAACTTTTCTGTCTCTCTAACCTTTTCCCTCTCTAACTTTTCTGTCTCTCTAACCTTTTCCCTCTCTAACTTTTCTGTCTCTCTAACCTTTTCCCTCTCCATTTTTTCTGCCTCTCTAACCTTCTCCCTCTCTACACGTTCTGTCTCTCTAACCTTCTCCCTCTCTACACGTTCTGTCTCTCTAACCTTTTCCCTCTCCAACTTTTCTGTCTCTCTAACCTTCTCCCTCTCTACACGTTCTGCCTCTCTAACCTTTTCCCTCTCCAACTTTTCTGTCTCTCTAAACTTTTCCCTCTCCAACTTTTCTGTCTCTCTAACCTTCTCCCTCTCTACACGTTCTGCCTCTCTAACCTTTTCCCTCTCCAACTTTTCTGTCTCTCTAACCTTCTCCCTCTCTACACGTTCTGCCTCTCTAACCTTTTCCCTCTCCAACTTTTCTGTCTCTCTAACCTTTTCCCTCTCTACACGTTCTGCCTCTCTAACCTTTTCCCTCTCCAACTTTTCTGTCTCTCTAACCTTTTCCCTCTCCAACTTTTCTGTCTCTCTAACCTTCTCCCTCTCCAACTTTTCTGCCTCTCTAACCTTCTCCCTCTCCAACTTTTCTGCCTCTCTAACCTTTTCCCTCTCCAACTTTTCTGCCTCTCTAACCTTTTCCCTCTCCAACTTTTCTGTCTCTCTAACCTTTTCCCTCTCCAACTTTTCTGTCTCTCTAACCTTTTCCCTCTCCAACTTTTCTGCCTCTCTAACCTTTTCCCTCTCCAACTTTTCTGTCTCTCTAACCTTTTCCCTCTCCAACTTTTCTGTCTCTCTAACCTTTTCCCTGTCCAACTTTTCTGTCTCTCTAACCTTCTCCCTCTCCAACTTTTCTGTCTCTCTAACCTTGTCCCTCTCTACACGTTCTGCCTTTCTAACCTTTTCCCTCTCCAACTTTTCTGTCTCTCTAACCTTCTCCCTCTCTACACGTTCTGCCTCTCTAACCTTTTCCCTCTCCAACTTTTCTGTCTCTCTAACCTTCTCCCTCTCTAACTTTTCTGTCTCTCTAACCTTTTCCCTCTCTACACGTTCTGCCTCTCTAACCTTTTCCCTCTCCAACTTTTCTGTCTCTCTAACCTTCTCCCTCTCTACACGTTCTGCCTCTCTAACCTTTTCCCTCTCCAACTTTTCTGTCTCTCTAACCTTCTCCCTCTCCAACTTTTCTGCCTCTCTAACCTTCTCCCTCTCTACACGTTCTGCCTCTCTAACCTTTTCCCTCTCCAACTTTTCTGCCTCTCTAACCTTTTCTCTCTCTACACGTTCTGCCTCTCTAACCTTTTCCCTCTCCAATTTTTCTGTCTCCCTTACCTTTTCCCTCTCCAACTTTTCTGCCTCTCTAACCTTCTCCCTCTCCAACTTTTCTGCCTCTCTAACCTTCTCCCTCTCCAACTTTTCTGCCTCTCTAACCTTTTCCCTCTCCAACTTTTCTGCCTCTCTAACCTTTTCTCTCTCTACACGTTCTGCCTCTCTAACCTTTTCCCTCTCCAATTTTTCTGTCTCCCTTACCTTTTCCCTCTCCAACTTTTCTGCCTCTCTAACCTTTTCCCTCTCAACACGTTCTGCCTCTCTAACCTTTTCCCTCTCCAACTTTTCTGTCTCTCTAACCTTTTCCCTCTCCAACTTTTCTGCCTCTCTAACCTTTTCCCTCTCAACACGTTCTGCCTCTCTAACCTTTTCCCTCTCCAACTTTTCTGCCTCTCTAACCTTTTCCCTCTCAACACGTTCTGCCTCTCTAACCTTTTCCCTCTCCAACTTTTCTGCCTCTCTAACCTTTTCCCTCTCCAACTTTTCTGTCTCTCTAACCTTCTCCCTCTCAACACGTTCTGCCTCTTTAACCTTTTCCCTCTCCAACTTTTCTGTCTCTCTAACCTTCTCCCTCTCTACACGTTCTGCCTCTCTAACCTTTTCCCTCTCCAACTTTTCTGTCTCTCTAACCTTTTCCCTCTCTACACGTTCTGCCTCTCTAACCTTTTCCCTCTCCAACTTTTCTGCCTCTCTAACCTTTTCCCTCTCCAACTTTTCTGTCTCTCTAACCTTTTCCCTCTCCAACTTTTCTGTCTCTCTAACCTTTTCCCTCTCCAACTTTTCTGTCTCTCTAACCTTTTCCCTCTCCAACTTTTCTGCCTCTCTAACCTTTTCCCTCTCCAGCTTTTCTGTCTCTCTAACCTTCTCCCTCTCCAACTTTTCTGTCTCTCTAACCTTTTCCCTCTCCAACTTTTCTGTCTCTCTAACCTTTTCCCTCTCCAACTTTTCTGTCTCTCTAACCTTTTCCCTCTCCAACTTTTCTGTCTCTCTAACCTTTTCCCTCTCCAACTTTTCTGTCTCTCTAACCTTTTCCCTCTCCAACTTTTCTGCCTCTCTAACCTTCTCCCTCTCTACACGTTCTGCCTCTCTAACCTTTTCCCTCTCTACACGTTCTGCCTCTCTAACCTTTTCCCTCTCCAACTTTTCTGCCTCTCTAACCTTTTCCCTCTCCAACTTTTCTTCCTCTCTAACCTTTTCCCTCTCCAACTTTTCTGCCTCTCTAACCTTTTCCCTCTCTAACTTTTTTTGTCTCTCTAACCTTCTCCCGCTCTATGCGATCTGATTCTTCCTTTTCTTTTCTCTGCCTCTAGCTTTCTCTCTCTCCAAGCGTTCTGCTTCTGCCGCCACCATCTGCTGTACATAGGCAGTTAGTTCTTTGCCGCGCAGTTCTAGTTCTGTCTTAGCTTCATGAATTAGCTTTTTTCTAAATTCTTCCAGGTCGTAACTTGAAGTAGTTGCCATATTACCTTTATGTTCTATAAATCAAATTACCTTTTGAGCGTAACCTCGCTCCGCGGCTTCCTAATATCTCTTGATTCAAATGAATTAAATCCGTCACTCTACCCTCGGCGTCTAGACTACCAAATCCGACTTATAATAACTTCTGTACTTTCCAAGATACACTTAGTATCCTTGGTACCAGTGTGTAGGCGTGTAGGCTACACTCTGACCCGACTGAATACGCTGTGCGACACACGCACACTCAACCGACTACGTGTTACTCAACACGAGTCGCCAGTAAACAGACCAACCTGTCTATTTACAAATACTAAAATTACAAATGGGCAATCAGGCTTCACCTCGATTGTTCCCCAGATCTAGTCTAGATTACGCTAGATACTTAGTTAGTTACTTCTTACCTGCTTTCACAGCCAGGAGTGTATATAACTTATTTGAATTAAACAATGAAAACTTAAATAAAATAACCACCAACTATAGCTCTAATTCTAATGAATGAGACTTTCGTCTGAGAGTAAGACTTATGACGAGAGTATTGCAAACAACTAACACATGACGTTACTAACAAATTGTCACAAACCGCTGTGAGCCCACAATCGTTTGTGTGTGTGTAGCAGAACAACCGCAATCCACTACCATGGCCTTAGTTATAGTGGAAAGTTTTAAGTTGATTTCTGTTATTTATATTTTAGATCTAATGTCATTAGATAGATATAAATTCTGCACGCGCATTTATGCTTAGTGTTAGGGTTTGGAAAAAATCATCCCCCCACTTCAAAGTTCTGGATCTGCTAGTGCTCCCTCCCCCTTTTAACAAGTTCGATGTTCATCGAACGTCCAAAATACAAATCTTCAAATATATTATCAGATTAGTCCAATTTTTTTAAAAAATCTAAATTCTCTGTAACTGTGACAGGTGGGGAAATGTGACGTGCGTTTGGCGCGTTTAATGTCTAGGGGATAATTATTTTTAATGCTATCACACCCCCACTTATCAGCATATGAATCGGGAGCAGACACGCAACGAGACAAAGCAATGAAAGATAGATACAAAAGTTAAAAATGAAGAATATTTATTTACATAAATATACATATAAGAATAAAAAGGGGGAGGGTTTGCATCTATCCCTAGTATATTCTATGTTTAATCATCACTCTTGCACCTAATAAGAGAGTATGTCACTTTGTCCTCTGACTTAGCTGGTTGTCCTGTTGATGTCGCAGCTGGCTGTGTCCTGGCTTGAGGTTCTGCAGCTGGAGGTGGCGCTCTAGCGGGTAGAGGGACGCCGGCGATATAGTTCTTGTGGAGTCTCAATCCCCAAAATCCAATATCTGTAGTGGGCACAGCAGGGCGGGTGGCCGGCTACCGTGGGCACAAGGTTACTGCGGGCAGAGCTGATCTGCCGTGGGCAGCGTAGTTGACAGGATATGTCCAGTGAGTTGCAGGGGGTTGGCGTAGCTATGACGTCTCACACAGATCTGAATCTATAGGGACGTCGCACCTAATAGCTTGACAGGTGGGCTGTCGAATAGGCGGGCAATGCCGATAGCGCCAAGTGGTAGAGTTGAGTAGATCTCAGTAGGCAAGTGCAGTGCTGAATAGCACCAAGCACAGATGCAGGTAAATAGATCGTTGATCCAATAAATAAATAGGCAATAGGTGATTCTCGATGGCAAATACAGTGCTGAATAGCACTAAGCATCTAAATAGGCAGACACCTGAGGGAGGCTGCGGATAAATAAAGACAAGTTAGGACATGTCTCTCATGCATCTTATCGATGCCCTCGACTGAGGTGCATTCGTCAGTTTGGTAAAATTGCTTTAGAGCACCAAGGGGAGATGATGCCAAATGGGATTTGGAATACTAGATGGCTGATAGTAGCAATATAAAAATGTACATAAGAGGGAAAGTAGTAATATAAAAATGTACCTAGAAGGGGAAATAATAATCTCAAATGAACAACACAGGTGGATAGAGAAAGAAAAGGGGGGGGGTTGAATTGGGCGGTGGTCAGCGACCCAGATGATTGTTTACATATGACCGTGGGTCGAGAACAATGGAGCGCGCTTGAATGGTGTGTCCGTTCAAGCGGCGCAACTCTCATTAGGGTAAAATGAGTAAAGGGGAGATAATTCAATACAGGGGAGATAACTCATATCTCCTTTCTAAGCGCAGTATTAGTGCGATAGTAAAATCATCAAGGCGATCAACCGAGATAAAGGAAATAAAATAAGGTGTACAAATATATACATGGTTGCATCAATGATCAATTGAGCAACGTAGCATTAATAGATTAATGCAATACTAAAATATATACATAGCACATGTTTATGTTTTCTACTTACGCCAGTGAGAAATACACAATGCACTAATTAAATATAAATGAACTAAGCAAAATACACATGATAATATCCAGTGGAAATAGCACAAAAGTAATTAAGATGGAACTTGTGATTAAGTTCGGCTTACCACCAGGTATTCCTCTAGGAGGGAGAATAAATGATATAGTCCAGACTCGATCGACAGCGATAGAGGAGTGAAAGGGTCTGGCTTGATTTGAATCTACTTATATACAGGCCTGGAGAATGTGGGCGGACACAGGAAATGTCCTAGGCTAAGAATTATCTTAGGCGTGGGTGGATTTGACTCGAGGTGGGAGCCGCACCTTGGAATATCACGCGGTGTGTTGACCAGGGTAATCTCTTAGATCAAAGAGAGACTTTAGAGAAGGGGGGGGGGAAGGATTAGCTTGCATTCAAACCAAGGTGGTGTCAACCGCGACCGTCCTTCAGACATCCGGCGGGCAAGACAAAAGAGATTGTGTGTTTACCTTTCCCCGATCAAGGGCAGATAAATGAAAGGACGCGCCTTAGCTATCTCCAAGGTGGTCAACTAAGTCTAGCCTGGAGCGGAAAAGGTGGTGCGGGTGGAGAATTTAGGGGTAGGATGGGGAAATAATTAAAATAAAATAAATGAATAATGAAAAATAATAATTAATGCTGTGATAATTTTGAGTGACTCTGACAGCGAGTTTTTGACTTGTCACAGTAACATAGAGAACTATAATGCAATTTTTAAAAATCATACACAATGACATGTTAATATCAATACAATTCTAACGTTGAATTACATTTATTTTAATCAATTGTGACAGTAACCATCAAAATTATAATTGTTCTTATGAGCAATTGACAACTTCTGTTAAAATATATCTCTGTGTAATCATATTTCTATTAATAATTAGCTAAATATAAATGTATCACATTTCATTACAACCACTCCCCACTCATAATTCAGTTAATTCATACATACTCACTTATTAATGCTGTGCACACTCACAACCAACTTCTATTCTTAACAATTTTCTGTGAAATATCTACTACATTTCGTGTCAGAAGTTTAATTTTATCACAAATGTGAATTCAATAAAATAATTATGTTCTTAACAGAATGAAAGTATTTCTTATATTCTCTACACTTTTCTATTTCTTCAAGCCAAAGTACAGCGTGATAATGTATCTGATAGAACATTTTGTTTTCCTGGTATTGTCCAGACCTCAAATTTATAGTCCATCAGTTGTAATGCCCACCTAGCAATTCTATTATTACCAAATTTATTTACATTAATGAATGCCAACTAGGTATGATCAAGCTATAACTGGAATTTAACCCTCATCAGATAAAAACTTTACTTTCTTATATACCAAACTATTGCCAGTTCCTTCTTTTCAATAGTTGCATAGTTTAATTCTGCTACGGTTAGTTTCCTGCTTACATAAAAAACAGGGTGTGTAATTCCATAATATTCTTGCATCAAACAACCCCCTAAAGCTATGGTTGAAATATCTGTTGCCAAAATAATTTCTTTTGGGAAAAGTTAATATTGGTTCTTTAGAAAACACACTCCTGATTTGGTCTAGCGATATGTGACGTTCAGACCAAACTCTATTGTTACATTTGTAAGAGGTCAAATCATTTCTGCAAAATTTGAGACGAATTTTTGTATAGAAATTTCAAAGACCTAAAACACTTCGAATTTCTTTTTTTTTTTGTTTGTTACAATTATATCCATTATTTTTTAAACTGTTTCTTGCAGTGGTGTAATTGATTCTTTTTTTTTTACTTGTATCCCAAAAAGCCAAATTTTATTTTTGCTGTTTTCCTTAATAATAGCAACTATCTCCGTGAGACCCTGTAAGTGTGCGTTCCATTCCTCAGTAAAGATGCAGATATCATCGTAATAGAAAATTGTGTCTCTTCTGTAGCCAAATATCTTTGCCATTATCCTGTTGAAAGTGGCTGTGGCATTTACTAAGTCGAAACTCATCAAATCCCACTGATATACGCCGAACGGTGTGTTCAATGAAGATCATGGTTTAGCCTCTTCCTTTAAAGATACTTGCCAATATCCCCTAGAAAAGTCCAACGTGCTGAAAATGTTCGCTTTTTTAATTTAGTAAACATTTCTTCCACCTGCGGCATTGGAAATGGGTTAATTTCTGTAACTATTAATTTGTCTATCGTGACAGTAAATGTGATTGTTTTGTCAGTCCCGTCCTGTTATTGTAACCCAGTAACCCACATTGCTGGAATGTCGAAAGAATGTGCTAATTAACAGATAGGGGGGATAATTGAATTACTTTTAGGCCTATATATATGGACGATCTAACTTGAATAAAGGGGCATTTAAACAGACAAGAAAGTGTTTGTTAGTGTCTACTAGCCTACTATTACATGGTGTCAGATGGACCGACTCCACCCGCCACAACCGCTGGGATGTAATGGAAATGTTGCAGACTCTTCTTGACATGACATGAACAGCAGACTTATGATCTTTATCGCAAAGTTCAAAATTATACCTCTTTTCCAAGAAAAAAAAAAAGAAAAAAGAATATAACAAAACACTATTCTGCACGCGCAGTGGCATTTCTCAGTGGCGTAGCAAGGTACCCGTGTGCCAGGGTTCAATAACATTAGGGTGGGTTCCGTTTAGCATCTCTAAGGTTTAGTGAGACAAACTAAAATCTGGCCATCGTATTTGTTTTAATACGTTTAGAAAAAAAAAGACATCTGAATGTATATAGCATCTCTTAAAAACAAGAGTGTCACAAAATATTGTTCTTGTCATGAGACTCTAAGTTTTTAATGTATAATTTAGAGTAATAAAAACAGTCTCATTCAAAGGCGCTTAAAGGCCCTTATTAGTCATGGGCCCATGCACAAATAACATCTTCTCGACATGATTGCTACGCCTTTGATATTACTTTCACCCGTCTAGAATCTAGACAAAGATAAACTTTTATTTAAATAAATCTCTCAAGTTAAAAAGGGAAAAAAACATGGTATGAAATTTCCACTTAAAATAACATTGTACATTGACAGTTAAGTGTTCTATAATATACAAACACAAAGAGTCCATCTTTCTATAATACTATAAATTTGTAGTTGAAACTACTTCATGATTCATTTTGCTACTCTACAAAGGATTGATCTAGCAAAGCTTCAAATAACTTGAGTCTCTGAAGATGTTCAGATGACATTATCTTTCATTCAATCTATTTAATTGTATTTGTAAAGAAGAAACTGGTTCTTAACCTACACTTAAATCACTAGCGATGTAATTGTAATGGGGAGAAATGTTGTCAAGTCAAACGCAAGTCTCACTATCAGCCATTATTTGCTATTACTCCTTAAAGAAAAAATATAAATTTTCGTTCATATCTAACTGTTCATAATGACACCATTGAAAAAGCGAACATCGTAACATCTAAATTAAAGTCAAGATATTGCAAATTAAAATATTGATCATAGGTTTAACAACATCAATGTTGCCATTTTAAGAAAAAAAAAAGAGAATTTATGAAAAAGCCAAATTTGAAAACTTCTTAATAAACAAGTGCCACCCTGGTACGCAAACCTTTTGAAGATGACAATATAACCTCTCTACATACTAATTTATTCCTGACTAGTTCCATCTTTCTTGTACAGAAATTCTGTATATGAATAGGCCTCGACAAGTATATCTATTTTGTTTTCTTCCAAAAGTTAAGAGAGTTAGATCTAAGTTTTTTTTAAGTAAAGAAATCAAAACACACGTGAAAACACCAGTATCTCTAATTCCGATATATTAATTTGATTTAGAGTAGAAAATATTAAGAATTGTAGTTATTACAACGTTTTAAAGTTACCTAAAACTTTTTTTATAGTCTGTTCAGGCTAATTGTATTGGAGTGTGATATTGTTAAGTGTTTTTTAAAAATGAACTAAAATAAAACAAGCAAATACAAAAAAAAATATTGAAAAAAAAAGCATATATTAAGTGTATCGATAGGCTTCAATCAGTCATGTAATTAATATGTGATGTAATATGCCTCAATCTATAAAGGGGACTAATTCAGCTTACAGCACGACTTCAGTCAAATACTATTTCTTTCCCTTGTTTGAGATACCAAACAAAGTAATTTATTATCAACAGTTAATTAACTGTTATGGGTGCCCAGGCAGATGAGCCACGGCTAAATTACAACCCCGACAGGAAGTTAATAACCATCGTTGGGGTGGGGAACCCGGCATAATAAGTCATACCCTAGACCTGTAAAACCCACCCTGACAGTCACAACCTGTGGGCCTGATCTATGGCGTGGCAACGAGCTATTGGTCTAAACTGCCCAAAAGTTGCGACGTCGCATGTCAGTGTCGAAGACAGTACATGAAGCAATACAAAATATAACCAAGTAGCTCATTACTTAGTGTTTATTCATTAATTTTGTTTTATATTGAAAGGGGGATAAATCTTGCAGAAATCTGAGATATATATGACAGTAATGTTGCGGATCTTTCCCTTATATAAGAATTCTTTTTTAAAAAATATCTTTTTATATTTTGCTTCTTTAAAAAAAAATATTTTGTGTATGTACGAACATTTTGAGATTTAAAAGTAAATATACTTTAAAAAAAAGCTTATATCAAGTGAAGTTTGTTAAAAAGTAGCTTCGCTATGAATTTAAAGTGTTTGACTGATTCGTGTGTTGTCAGCAAAAATGAATGATAAGAAAATTTCAACTTGTCCAGAGAATGGGAAGTGGGAGAATAAAATGTAAAAGATTCTAACTAGACAGACGTAGGGAGTTAAAATAATCTTTGTTAACAAATTTTTAAAAAGCCATCTTTGGAGGAGGTACGAAGATTACAGATGGGGGACACGTATGTCAACAGTTTGGGATATACTCACATAATCTATAGAGCAATACACAAAAATATATCCTAACTTATAATTATATTTAACTTTCACATTTTTGATTCTGAGATAAATTTCAACTTCTAAAAAGTGTTTCATAAATAACTGAGCTCTAAGTATTTTTCCCTTTAAAGCACAGAGATACACCAATGAAACCATAACAAATGTATTCAGAAAATGTTCATTTAAACAGACGCCAATGAGTCAGTGTCAAGAGAACATCGCCATCTTTGTTTGTTTAACTATGGGAAAAGAAAATCAAAGCTTACATTTAAATAAAACGGAATCATCTTCCAGAGTCGAATTATTCACTGAAGAAAACAATTTTTTCGACTTTTGGTTTGGTTTAGTTGTAAACAACTGTCTGAATGTTTGGAGCTTTATGACCAACACAGTTAATGTTATTGTGTTTATTAAACAAGGGGTCAAGAAGAGGATCAACTTTACATTGTTCTGTCTGTCCGGCAGTGACCTCATGGGGGCTATGTTTACAACACTTGCGACAGTGGGACTTGCTGGAGATGTATACATTATGTCCAGTTGGATTGACGGCAATTCCTTTTTCATTTTCTTTGTCTGGTTTGAATCATTATTTGTTGACCTATCAACAGCCTTGACCGTGTTCATTGCCATAGAACGCTGCACCTGCGTCGCACGACCTCTGCATTTCAAATCCTCCTTTATTGCTCTACACACAAGGGGGATCATCCTGATTATCTTTTTGTTCATTCTAGCTAACTACATTCCACTTTTAGCAACGTTTGAATTTTACGAGTTTCTGAACAGCGAAACAAATGTCACCATTTTCAAAATAAACTTTCCAACTATTAATATTCAACTCCAGCAATGCAACAATTTTCTGCTGTGTACATTCTTAGCCGGCATTTGTCTGATCTGTGTGTTTGTCTGTGCTATTATCATGTACCGGGGACTGCAAAAATCTTCCAAAGTTCGCCGTTCAACACACGCAAACACGAAGAAAGACAACTCTCAGCTGGCTGTTTTGTCAAATAAAGAAAGACGTGTGGTCAAGATGATCTTCTTTCTGGCCTGTCTGTATATGGTGTCATCCCTGCCACGAATTTCCTTCTGTTGGACATTTGCAATGAATGAAGTGGGCCCTCTGTATTTTGTATTAACAAACATTTTTAACTTTGCCACTGTAACTTATGGTGCCTTCAGTATCTTCATATATTTTGCTTTCAGTTCAAGTTATAGGGTCATAGTACTCAGACTTTTTCTACCGTCTTCACAGAAAAAAACATAGTTAATAAAAAAAGGATCTGTCTTAAGCTTCTGTATATTTTTTGGGGGGAAAGGGGGGAGGTCAAGGTCGATATATAATAAAGATTAAAATGAGAAGCTTAAGAAAATCATATGAGTGCCTATATATGTGTCAAGGGTGCTTAATGGAGCAGGTGTTTTCAAAAGAAGTCAAAAGTCTATGTCGGAGATATTACGATGTACGGGTTAAAAGAAAACAAAATGGGGATTTTCAAACAGAGCTAAAACAGAGAGAGAGACAGACAGACAGACAGACAGACAGACAGATAGAAGTGGGCCAAAAAATTGTATTGCAAAAGATACACTTATTCATAGACTAAAAAACTATGTTAGGTTGATCGTTAAAATATGGCCCGTTTTAACAAAAAAATATAAATAGGTGTACCGGTCTTAATCATCAATATAAAGCCTGAGAACAAATCAACGGGCGTAGCCGGTGTGTACTGCTAGTCTATAAAGAAACGCAAAGGCCCTTTTTCATGTACCTACTGAATGACTGACATATCACTAATTCTCCCACTTGCTGTGAACGAAAAAAATAAAAATTAACTAGTTTCTTCTTTCTGTGTGCCTAGAAGAACTAAACACTTTTAAGGATCGAAACCGCAGCGGTTACATTCACCGAAAACATTTCTTTATTTACTATCTTCACCGATACTTTTAAATGAAGTTGTGAGTCATATTTTAACATTACAAACTTTCCTTTAGTCTTTTGTGAGCAATGTCCACTGATTTGAATAGCTAAGTCGATAGAGTGTTAGACTCTGCATCAGAAGATTTATGGTTCTAATCTCAAATTGCGTAATATGTTTTATTTATATGTTAGCGTGCGGCGCCGACAGGCCTCATATATTGAGAAGTTTACAGCAGTAGGGTGGGTTCAATCTGTGTACCTCAGTCTGTGACCAAGGGGCTAGAGTCGCCTAAGCAACCAGACAGCACAGCTAAACCAAACTAACTAAACTAGCTACAAGAAAGCAAGAACCTTAATAGGAAATAAATACAAAAAAACGATACTTTATTTGCATGAAACCAAAAATAAATTAATAATAAAATATATGTAGGCCTACACTAAACTTGACTAAACCCCCAAAAAAATAATCCGAAACCCTCTAGATTTATGCTACTACCATAATCGACACTAACAGACCAACTTTCTAACTAAATTACACCAACTTACTACACTAAACCTACTAGATCCACGTTAACCCTACACTACATTAACATCCAAACAATAACTAGTCTAGATCTACGCCCAATTGAAATCATAAAGCCTCAATACTACGTAAGAACTATAGACTATATATTACATGGACTGCCAACACTAAGGTAACTTAGCATAAGTTCCATTCACCAAGGCGTCCTTGGTTGCATGGTAAATTGACTTCCGGTAGAATTTTTTACTATATTGTTATAAACCTGGTGGTGGCACTAATGGGGGTAGTGGTGTGTGTGTAGTCAGCCGACGCAAATCGCCCCAGGCCAGCGCTAGACGAGCGGTCAACCGTGACGAGTTACGATGGTCAGCCGAGTCGAGTGTCAACAGGGCGGTTCGGGAAGGATCGCCGTCGTGAACAGAGCTCAGGGCGTCACGGGAGTTGTAGTCATCTGACCACCTAGAAACGTCGAGCGACGTTCTGTCCGGTTCTAGAAGGCCAGCAGGGACCCTATATAAAGAGCGAAGGTATCAGAGACCAGTGAGTCACACAACTTCCCGATCTACAGTTCGTTACAACGGCTTAGTACCAGTCCGAGGCGAGACAGAGAGACCAGTGCAAGAGTTGATACGGCGGAGAGATATTTGTACAGTCTTGTGTTACGTGCTGCCAATTGTACAGTATTGGCTGTTATTTATCGACATTAAACTATTACGTTACTTTGAAGCCCAGAGTTGTCAAGTTCTTTAAGTTGGTGGTGTAAGGTGCAGTTTGCAGAGAGCCTGGATAGTAAGATTCGTAACAATATAAAGAAACTATTCAGGAAGATTTTTATCACCACTTTTACAGCAAATCATGAATGGAAACTTAATTGTCATATACAATGTTACAGAGGTAAGTGTGCACAAATCAATTTGTGACTTAGATCTATGACTATAAAGCTTTGTAACTGATTTTCTTAGCCAATATAGACTAATTAGCCAAGCCTGTATTTCGTGTATTCTTGTTTACGACATTGATTGTCTGCTAATTGGTGCTGCCAGTTTGGATTATTTGTTTTTCTTTTTTTTTCATCACATTTGATAATTATTATTATTATTTTTAAAATGTATATTTTAAATGTGATAAGCGATTTACTGAAAGAGTCAATACATTTTTAAGAGTGTCATTTATTAACTTTGTATATAATGGGTGATATAGGCCTAAGTTAAGTCTGTGAATGAGTCAGTCTAAATAGAATAACAATATAGTGAGTCAATAAGCCTACAATCTTACATCTTTACCAACTTTTGTTCAGATCTACACCTATTTTTTTTTTATTGCATTTGATTTTAATTTCAAGATAATGTGCATTTTTATCTATAGTAATAGAAAATCAACCATAAAAAAAAAAAATTAATGATGTATATATGACTAACTGAAAAATCTGCATAAAAAATTTTAGTTTTTTTTTTAACTAACTCGAAACAACATCCAATTCTTCTAAAAGCAATAAAAGATCTAATATTGTTTCGAATATTTCTTCGCCCAATAAAATTTTAGAATCATTGTTCTCTACTTCAATAGAAAGTGATTGTACACATAAACATGTAGACTTTCACCCAGATGTAGTGACCTATGGCTATAAACTCTATCTACAAATACGACCATACACACAACCCACTACTATATCTTTTTTTCTAAGCTATTTAAAAACAATGAAAATCAACACAAAACATGAATTTAAGTGATTTGTTTAACAATTAACGAGATAATTAACATCCTCAAAGAAGTGCTAAAAGATTTAGGGTACGAGCATTACCTAGTATATCTATATTATAAAGTAGAATGTGTGGTGTATGGATGTATGTTACTTATAGACATCAAAACCGCTTGACCAATCTTGATAAAACTAGGCAGGAATGTTCCTTGGGTACCAACTTAGACCGTAGTGTATGTATTGTAGCCCTAAAACAAACTTAAGACCCTCAAAAAAAAAAATAAAGTTGTCCGACTCTATTACAGCTATAGTATTTTATGGATCTAGGCCATGTCTACAATGTTGACATGAGAAAAGATAGAAAGGATTTAGACCTAGATCTAATTTTAAGAAATACACTTTGCGCAGATAGTTTTTTACTTTGACACATGAAAATACAAAAGAAGATCCTTTGATTTCATTATATAATAAAATTAACCTTAAATTTTGTGTTTCAAAAGCATTTTTTACATTAATTAGTTCCTTATATCTGTGATTTCAGATTTCCTGACGAACATTCTTTCATTAGACAATACCGTAATGAATCGCGTACTAAATATTAATTCGTTTAATTGTTTACTTTATAATTTATAATCCCATCCCTAGATCTAAAACTCTAATTCAACTCTAAGATGATAAAACTTCTCTTCGCACAGATAGTTTTATACCTTAACACATAAACATATTAATTAAAGTCCATTCATTTCATATTTTGATCAAATAAACATTCAAATTTGGTTTTCTAAAGCTACATTCGTCTACGAAAGCTGCTTAGCCGAGTTGAGATAGGCCTAGATCTATATTCATTCATGAATCGCGTACTAAAAATTATGTCGTTTAATTGTTCACTTTATAATCCCATTCATTTAACAAAGCTATCGCTCTTTTCGTTTTTAATAGATATGAATGTATCGGCTTCGGGTAATCCCATTTTCGCAAACCTAATTTTATTTTCGTAGCGAAAGAGAAAAAACTTGAAAGGATCATTAGTTAAGTTTAACATACATCTAAATCCAATCCACTAGATTAGTAAACACAAACTTAGGCCCGCAGGCAGCGGGTATTGTCTGGCGAACATCCTTTCATTAGACATTACCAAATGGTTACACATTAACACATCTCTCTACTGATTCTATTCCTAGGCTTAGGTCTAGGTCTAAAACTCTTATTGAACTCTAAGATGATAAAACTTCTTTTCGCATAGATAGTTTTATGCTTTAACACATAAACATACTAATTATTGTCCATTCATTTCATATTTTAATCAAATTAGCATTCAAATTTGTTTTTCTAAAGCATTTTTAATACATTCGTTCGCTGTTCGCTAAATAAAGCTGCGTAGCCGTGTTGAGATAGGCCTATATTCATTCATGAAAAAAGGTCACGCATGCGCAACACAGAATGAACTCTATACAAGCCTCTAGATTAGTGTAGATTTAGATCTATGTCTAACTAAAGATCTACTTTATACTTTAACACATGGACATACAAAATTAAGTCTATTCGTCTCAAATTTTAATCAAATATATGTAGGCCTACAAGCAAATGTTTTAATTTGAACAAATGGATTTAAGCCTATTAGCTATTCTGATTTGATAGCTTCATTCACACTATTTTTACATTGACACATTCGCTTTACTTATTACATTATTATTTCGTTTAATTGTTTACAAAACACTCTCAGTGACTATATCGACAGTAATGCGCAAATAAAGACCCGCGGGTCGCGGGTAACATATGTCTAGTATATATCTATAGTATAAAGTAGAATGTGAGGTGTATGTATGTTACTTATAGACATCAAAACCGCTTGACCAATCTTGATAAAACTTGGCAGGAATGTTTCTTGGGTACCAACTTAGACCTTAGTGTATGTATCGTAGCCCTAAAAATTACTTAAGACCCTTAAAAAAAATAAAGTTGTCCGACTCTATTAAAGCTATAGTACTTTATGGATCTAGGCCATGTCTACAATGTTGACACGAGAAAAGAAGAAAAGATCGAAAGGATTTAGACCTAGATCTAATTTTAAGAAATACACTTTGTGCATATAGATTTTTACTTTGACACATGAAAATACAAAGGAAGATCCTTTGATTTCATTATATAATAAAATTAACCTTCAATTTTGTGTTTCAAAAGCATTTTTACATTAATTAGTTCCTTATATATGTAACTACAGATTTCCTGACGAACATTCTTTCATTAGACAATACCGTAATGAATCGCTTACTAAAAATTAATTCGTTTAATTGTTTACTTTATAATCCCATACCTAGATCTAAAACTCTAATTCAACTATAAGATGATAAAACTTTTCTTAGCACAGATAGTTTTAACTTTAACACATGAACATACTAATTATAGTCCATTCATTTCATATTTTGATCAAATAAACATTCAAATTTGGTTTTCTAAAGCATTTTTAAGAGACTACATTTGTTTACGAAAGCTGCGAAGCCGAGTTGAGATTGGCCTAGATCTATATTCATTCATGAATCGCATACTAAAAATTATTTCGTTTAATTGTTGACTTTATAATCCCATTCATTTAACAAAGCTCTCGCTCTTTTCGTTTTTAATAGATATGAATGTATCGGCTTCGGGTAAACCCATTTTCGAAAAAAACTACTTTTATTTTCGTAGCGAAAGAGAAATAATTTGAAAGGATCATTAGCTAAGTTTAACATACATCTAAATCCAATCCACTAGATTAGTAAACACAAACTTAGACACGCAGGCCGCGGGTAATGCCAGGCTAGTATATATATATATATATATAATAGAACACTATTTATGCATGTAATTTATGTAAATGACCCTTTTTTAAGTTGGTAAAATAATATTTTTTTTTTTATAAAAATCTGGCTATGCCTATAGTACTCTTAACAAAATTATGACTAAAAATATTATGAACGTCGAGTTGCTATATTCGTCATGATCATCATCTTTGTGTGTCTGATAAACCCAGAGAATCAAGATATAGAATCTATTTAGGCCCCCTATTATATAGAATCTAGCTCTAGTCGACTCTAGACTAGATCTAGGGTAAATCTCAAGTCTAGATGATCAGCTTCATCTTAGTAAATCTTACCCTTGATCATGGCATGATTAACATGACTTCCTGACTTGTTAACTTAAACTTCGTCTTAGCCTTAGCCTTAGCTTCTTCATATATGAATAATGAATGGAAGTATGGAAGTGCTTGGCTCACAGTGTCACAGATCGTTCTTTAAGCTATTCGAAGATCTACTTTATCTTTACTAACGACTCTAATCTATATCTAGTTTCTATATTTTATATTAAAAAAATTATAATAATAATAGACCTAGACTCTTATACTTATAATTATAAGATCTGGAATCTGTATCTAGATCTATTCCTATATACACTGATTATGCACTACAGATTTAATGTTTCTGATGAGCAATACTGCTGTCTACAGCCATTGCCCATTAACATAGGTACTAGATCTAGCTCTTTTGATCACAACTCATATCTTGCCTAGATATAAACAAATACTAGATTGGACAAGACATTCTAATTGGTTTTATTTTCTTTTTTCATTATTCTCACACATTCCAGTAGGTACCAAATTGTGCTATTTATTCACTGTAGATCTAGATCTTAACTTTTCTCTTAACTACCAAAGAAGTACACAAAGGATGTTGAATGATACCCAAAGGGCTCTAATTGCTACCATTCAATGTGTGGATTCAAGTAATTACCCAGATTGTTTTCAAAGGAGTTTTCACACAGTGCCAGAAGCTGTAAAAATACATTTAACAGTAAGTTTTTAAGTAATTAATAATTTATTTTTAAACGTTATGTAAGTCTATTTTAATTGTAAGAATCAATGTGCTATTTTATTTAAAGCTAATTTTCTAGGTTATATTTACACAATATTGTTGTTATGTTAAAAAAAAACATATTGTATTCCCTCCAGCCTGTGCAGGGTATTTTTAAAGTGATAATTGGCTCATGCAGGCCAATACCACTCTTTTGTTATCTAAGGTGTTTTCCTTCATATTATACTTTATTGCATAAGAATTAAATATATTGTTACGAATCTCCCTATCCAGGCTCTCTGCAAACTGCACCTTACACCACCAACTTAAAGAACTTGACAACTCAGGGATCTAAAGTAAAGTAACACTTTAATAGTTGAATAAATAACAGCCAATACTGTACAAATTGCAACACGTACACTGTACAAATATCTCTCCGATAACACCGTTCCGCCGTATCAACTCTTGCACTGGCCTCTCCGTCTCGTTCCGGGCTTGCACTGGGTTCAACAGTTCAGGACTGACTTCACACACTAGGCTCGTTGTGTCGGACTCGATCGCAGACCAAGATCAAGACGCCAGTCATCTCAACTGTACTTGACAGTACTCCGCACTGAACCGTCGTAATGCTCCGTACAGAACCACACCGCTGAACTGTGCCGTAGTCGACCGGACTGTAGTGAACCGGGCTCTGAGCCTTGCTGTATTGAGCCCCTTTCTCGACCGTCTTGACTGCGACACCTCCTCTCTTATATAGGGTCCCTACTGGCCTTCTCGAACCGGACAGAACGCCGCTCGACGTTTCCAGGTGGTCAGATGACTACAACTCTCTTGACGCTCCTGAGCTCTGTTCACGACGTCGTTCCTTCCCGAACCGCCGTCGATCCTTCCCGAACCGCCGTGTTGACACTCGTCTCGGCTGACCGTCGTAACTCGTCACGGTTGACCGCGCGTTTAACGCTGGCCTGGGGCGATTTGCGTCGGCTGACTACACACACACCACTACCCCTCTCTGTGCCACCACCAGGTTTATAACACTGCCCCCTCCTTAGATCTGTCCCTCCCGGGCATTGGCTGTGAAATTTCATCGCTGTAGGTGGGGGTCGATCGGTGGCAGTTGGCTTGCCTGTTGAGCTTGACGGAGCCATCCATGTTGCAGTCAGCAATGGTCGCTTCCTTCTTCTCCAGTTTGCCTTGACTGGGTTACATCGATGTCGTGGTCTCATCGTCATCCATGTTGCACTCAACAAAAGTCGCCTTCTTCTTCTTCTCCACCAGTTGGTCTCCATGTGTCTGCAGTTATTTTGTGGTCGCATCGCTCTCTTGCCGTTTGGTACTGAGGGCAGCCACTTGACACATGGAGAGGTATAGGATGTAAGGGCTGGGGATACCAAGATCGTTGGCAAAAGAGGTGGCTTCATAGGGCTTTGCGAAGAAGGACTGGGATGGGCTTCAAATCCACAGGACAGGGAATTGTGGGACAGGTCATCATCTTCAGCCTTGTCTGGTGGGCATGCTCGTGGGGCAGGTTGGTAACACTCCTCGTGCAAAGGTCCCTCGTCTTCGGCTTCAGGCTCCATTCGGCTTTCTTCACCACCATCAGGACCTCTCTCTCTCTCTCTCTCGTCTTAGTATCGGGCCAATCGCTTGTTGGTTTCAGACCTTGTCGATGACTTTAGTCTTTCAAATGTCCATCAACGTCAACGTCAGACTGCCTTGGATTTTCTTTACCACCATCAGGACTTTCCTCTCCAGTCTTGGCAGCTGGACCAACGTCAGGCTTCCTTGGATTCTCTTGACCTGTCTTGCTGTTTGAGCTTCTCATATCCGGTACGTCGGCAGCACAAGCTTCTGTTGGACGATAGGCAGCTTATCTTGTCTCTTCATCTGTCTCATTCGGCTCCCCAGATCTGTACTCCTTGTTTTCAGATTCACAGGCAGCACCACGTTCATCCGCATTGCCATTGTTACTGCTTATTGATTCACAGCATTGGGTGGGTAATAGTTCAATGTCCAACGATGGTGAATATCCTTCATCTTTCAAGTCTCCTTGGTCGTACAAGGTTTCTTCCACCACGCCCATCGTTTTCACCACGGGGCTCGTCACTTCTTTCACTGAGGTACACATCTTTTTAATCTATCTACAGTACTCCTCGGTGGACTTCTTCAATGTCATACTAATAGCCCGAATGAACTCTCCAAAATCTGGTGCGACTTCAAACAGATACGTGTCTGGATCTTCCTCTTCCTCTTTTGTGCCACCACCAGGTTTATAACAATATTATGCAACAACTCTCAATTAGAAGTACAGATTAACCACTTATCTTGGTGGAAAAGGATGTCAGATGAGTTTCGAAAATGCTTAAAGAAAGTCTTTACATAATTCTTTGAACTAAGCCACTATAAATATTTTTTAGGTTTTTAAAATTTAATTAGAATTTTATTATTGCTCACATTAAAAGCAATTGTTCTTTTCTTTTCCCCAGATGTATATTTCAAGAAGAAATGATGCTTTCTTATTCCCAAGAGTTTATAAATGGATGGATGCCACAAAACTCACCTGTTATGCCGGAAACTCTTCCTACGAAACTTCCAGTAAGTAAAAAAAAGTAAGTTTTCCCTTTCTGCCTACGGTTAATGAGGCTGTCATGTGGCCAGCACAATGACCAACCGCCTTTACTTTCCCAACTAATGTCAAATTAAAAATTCCAGTCTTCACCAGGATTTGAACCCCGATCACCAGTTCGGAAGCCAAGCGCTTTACCGCTAAGCCACCAGGCCTCCTTCCAGTAAGTAGGGCAGCTTAAAATTTAATACTTTTATCTTAGTGCAAAAAGAATAAAAGCAGTCTTCATATTCTCCCTTTAAATTTGCAAATATATGTTTATAATTTAATGTATGCAGTAAAAAATTATGTTTCAAACACTCATTATAATATTCAATGACTCTTTTTATTTGGGTTACCTCAGCATGCTTGTGCAGAAAATTTCCTGAATTTTTTTAAAAAATCTATTCCCTTCCATTTCAATTGCATTTAATGATTCATTAAATTTTCATAATATTACTGAATATAATGTCAAAGATTAAATATTGTTATTATTATACTATTCCTTTTTTTTTGTAATATTTTTGTTTCATAAAATGTTCCCATTTTTTATGTACAACCTTCAATATACTTTTACCTTTACCTTTACCTATCCCTTAGTCTGTTGGACCGTTTCGGCACCAGGCAAGATTTGTCAACCGTCTTTCTCCATTCCTCCCTTTTTTTTTGCCTTGTTTAGAACCTCTCTCAACGGCAGGCCCGTCCATTCTTTAATGTTGTCCTCCCATCGCTTTTTCTGTCTGCCTCTTCTTCTTTTCCCTGGCACTGTTCCCTGAAGGAAGGTCTTTGCAAGCCCCGTAGATCTTGTAATGTGGCTCCGATCGCTACAGTAACCCTGTCTCTGATTTCTTGGTTTGTGATGCGGTCTTTGAATGTGATGCCTAGGATCCTTCTGTAGCATCTCAATTCCATTGCTAGGATCCTCCTCTCAAGCTCTGGATTCAACGTCCACGACTCGCAAGCATATAAAAATGTGGCCATGACCAGAGAGCGCATCAGTCTGATTTTGGTGCCGAGGCTATTGGTCATAATTTGAATTTTTTCGGCATTTATATGCATGCCATATGCTGCGGAAGTCTTGTCAATGCGCATCACCAGGTCAGCTAGTTCTTCTTCTGTCCCTGCCATCAATGTCATCTGCGAAGTTAGTAATTCTTCTTCCTCCAATGCTAACAGTACCTTCATAGCCATCGAGGGCATCTTTCATTATCCTTTCAAGGAAGATATTGAAGAGTGTTGGTGACAGTAGGCAGCCTTGTCTTACTCTAATTGTGGTTTTGAACCAGCCCCCAATATTATTGTTGAAGTACACCGCACTGGTGGCATCCTTGTAGAGGTTCTGGATAACTTTGATTATGTTTTTATTAATGTTGTACTTTTCCATTGTCCCCCAAAGTGCTCCGTGCCATACTCCTAATATACTTTTTAAGGAACTGTTTTGTTAGATGTTTTCAGAATTGATTTTATCCGTAAAAGACTTGAATTCTCTCTTGCAAAAGCCCTGAACAGAAACCCTGCTGTATTGCGTAGTGCATACATGTCACCATACAGGTCGAGAATTTTTGGTTTCTCTGACCTGTTAAAACAGAGATCAGCAAGTCTAGGTCAGTCAAACAGAATATGAGGCACGGGGGCACCGGGATTTGAAATTTGGCCATAGCCGTGAGAAACATGAGGCAGCAGGACAAGGGCCTGTCCTGCACTGTGTTATAATAACTTGCCATAAATCATTACAGAATGTACTTTTTCTATTTTATCATCGCCATCATATATAGGCCAAACATATTTTTAAACTCGGAGAAAGCCTTACACCTAGACTTATTATCTTTAATTTAGGCCTACACATAATATAGGACTTTTTTTCAAATTATAAACGAAAGGTCATTTTAGCCTATTATAGTAAGAGCATATAGATCTAAATGTACCGGGCTATCCTTCTGAATAAGTCTTACTATTATTTGGGGTTCACCCCCCGCCCCGAAATAATATCCCCCCCCCCTTGGGGGGGGGGATCGGAATTTAGTGAATGATTGTTTGCTTTGATTTTGTTTATTTTAGGTGAGATTTTAATACTAAACCATCAATTGCCCCAGCACAACCAATGGGGTTTTGAGTTTAAAACCCCTTACCAGGGGGTTTTGAGTTTAAAACCCCTTACCAGGGGGTTTTGAGTTTAAAACCCCCTACCAGGGGGGTTCGAGTTTAAAAACCCCTACCAGGGGTTTAGTGTTTAAAACCCCCTACTAGGGGTTTTGAGTTTTAAACCCCCTACTTAGGGTTTTTGCAGTTAACCCCCCCCCCCCTCTTCTATAAAACAAAAATGCAAACGAAAATCCCCTAATTCCAAGAGCACAGTTAAGGGAGATTTTGATTTTAAACCCCCTACAAAATTTACGATAAACCCCCTCTTCAATATAAAAAAAAGTAAATTACTCACTCAAAATGTTATGAGCGTAGCTAAATGGGTTTTGACTTTGGTTTTAGTTTAAACCCCACTTCAGCGGGGTTTGAAGCTAAAAAATACCTCTTTAATAATAAAAACAAAGACAAATTACTCACACTAAAATCTATGAACGCAACCAAAGGGGTTTTGAGTTTAAACCCCCCGCCAGAGGCTAAAAAATACATCTTCAGTGTAAGAAAAAAAGCTAATTACGCACTCAAAATGCTTTGAGCGTTGCCAAAAAGGGTTTTGAGTTTAAACCCCTCTTCTACAGATGGCGTTTGTTTAAAGTTTAAAACCCCTCCAGATGATTTTGAGTTTAAGATCCCCCTACAGAGCATTTTGAGGTGGAAAACCCCCAACAGATGATTTTGACGATAAAACTTCTCTTTTCGATATCAAATCTAAAGCAAACTACAGTCACTTAATTCCAAGAGCGTATTCAAGAGTGGTTACACATTTTTACCAGTGGCAGGGTTCCCTTAATAAACTATAGTGAATAGTCATCTGCCGAAATTGAAAAACACTAAATGTGGCTCAACAAAGATGGCTAAGACAGATTTTAGTAGTCAGTTATAGAGATGGGGTTTAAATCAAGGAAATCCCATGCCGAACTGGGAGTCGACCCTTTAGTAAGATTGTGAGAGAGCGACGCATGAGGTTTGCGGGACATGTTCTCCGACAAAATGAATTACGCATAAGAAGAGTTGCAATGATATCCTAGTACAGCTTGACGCCACTCATTCACTGATGTCCTCATGGCAGGTGGGAAGAGGCTTCAGACATTACCAGTGACAGATTTTTATGGAAACAGCTTGACGTCAAATGCTCCGAACTGCGCGGTAGGGTCTAAGTCAGTAAGAATAGCACATTAGGTTTTTGAATTAAAACTTTCTAATAGCAGGAAAATGCACTGTAGATACCTCAGAATATGCATTTTGTTGGCTTTCAATACCAGAAATAGTGCTTAGCGGCGGGGCTTCGCCCCGCGCTAGCGCTCCCCAGACCCCATTGCTAGTAATGGCAGAGAATCTACAATTTTATGGAAACAGCTAGAAGGCAAATGCGCCAAACGGCGCGGGAGGGTCTAAGTCAGTAAGAATAGCACATTAGGTTTTTGAAATAAAACTTTTTAATAGCAGGAAAATGCACTGTAGATACCTCAGAATATGCATTTTGTTGGCTTTCAATACCAGAAATAGTCATTGGCGGCGGGGCTTCGCCCCGCGCTGGGGGAGCTCCTAGCGCTCCCCCAGACCCCCTTGCTAGTATTGGCGGGGAATCTACAATTTTTCCACTAACTCATGGAAGAACCTTTTCTAGGGCACAATAAACGTCTTCCGAAAGAATGAAGGGTCAGAATGCAATAAAGATTATGTACACACACATAAATACATATACTAAAAAAAATTTCGCGGGGGGGGGGGGGGGGTCGGGGGGAGGAGAAAAAAAATCCCCCCCCCAGCCCCCCCCCCCCCCCCCCGAAAAAAAATCCTGGCTACGCCCATGATATAGGCTATGCTCTCACAAGAACCTCAATTCAATCAATGTCGTAAACAAGAAAATACACGAAATACAGGCTTGGCTAATTAGTCTATATTGGCTAAGAAAATCAGTTATAAAGCTTTACAGTTATAGATCTAAGTCTGAAATTGATTTGCGCACACTTACCTTTGTAACATCTTCTATAACAGTTCAGTTTCCATTCATGATTTGCTGTAAAAGTGGTGGTAAAAATCTTCGGGAATGGTTTCTTTATATTGTAACAAAAAAATCTACCGGAAGTCAATTTACCATGCAACCAAGGACGCCTCCGTGAACGGGACTTGTTTATTGAAAATATAGGCTTAGTGCCTAGAGTTGGCAGTCCATGTAATATATAGTCTATGATATAGAATGCGGCCTTTGCGGGAAAATACTGAAAATAAAATGCAATGGTTTGATGGAAAACTTGTTGTTTTTCGCGAATTGTGGTGGTCAAGTTGGCAATTTGTCAAAACATGGACTAACCAGCGCCTATGAGGTAAAAGGAACATGTGTAAAAAATTGTTTTGCGAATCCGTACGACATTTGATGAGATCTCTTTAACAATCAGTCAAAAGTAACTTAAAAATAAATAGAAGATAAAACCAAAATAAATATGAGAAATTATACATTGTGTGTTCAAGAGAAATATTTGTGGTCCTTCGGTAGCTGTTTGAGCTCTATACACTGAAGCTTCTTGAAATTGTATCACAACAGCCCAAGGATGTCTGGTCTAGAGACTAGCTGAAGAAATAAACATCTTTTAAGTTCTGACCAATTCTCATCATCTCATCTCAGTCCCTTGAGTTTCATCGTAGGGGTGCTGTGATACTTCGAAGGGGTTCTGCGACAGTTCGTATGGGTGCTGTGACAGTTCGCGTGACCAAATCCATCAACTTTTCCTGTGCAGCAGCTGTTCTTAGTAGGATATAAGGAGAGAGGCTGATCCTTTCTTTTACATTGTCCAGCCAGTCTTTTCTTTAGACGAGCCTTTCTTCGTGCTTCCTATACTATACATAAAAAGGATAGTGAGTCATGTCTTACCACATGTCCGGGCAATAGAGTAATTATGAGTTTCTTCTTTTCGCCAGCCAGTATTGAGAGTGTTATTTAGTGTTTTTAGCATATGTTATTTTTTTCTCACACCTTATTTTAGCACTTAACTTATTATCCCACTTTTATTCTTGTTTCTGTACGCTCAGGTTTTGGATGTGAAAAGTCTGCACGTGATGTGAACTGAATGTTTTAGTTTTCCTTGTATGTGACAGAGAGTGTGTGTTAGTCAGTGTGGTCTTAGTTTCCAGTCCAGGAAGGTTGGACACTTGTTGCTTGGAGTGGACATGTACACCAGAGACTGTTCAGTTATTAAATAACGCTTTTTTGAAGTCCACGAAACTGATCGATAGCCGTTGTTGGTACTCAAGACTTTGTTCTATGATATTCTATGATATTTCGTAGAACGAAAATCTGCTCTGTACATGATCTGCCTCTTCGGAAACCTGCTTGTTCTTCTCTGAGCCTTTCATCTACAGACTGTTGAAGCCGTCTCAACAAAACAATGTTAAAAACTTTGCCGGGACAGAGAGGAGAGTAATGCCCCTCCAGTTGTTGCCCTTTTTTGGAAGCTTTACAATCAAGCGTTTGATAGTGTCCACCGAGAATCACTATGGAAAATAGTTAGAGAATACGGCATCCCAGAAAAATTCGTCCAGATCCTACGACACCTTTACAGTCAGTCTAGTTGTGGCATTAAAACAGATGAGGGAACAACAGAGTTTTTTTTACAATCGAGACAGGTGTGAGACAGGGGTGCATCTTATCTCCCTTCCTTTTCCTCCTAGCCATCGACTACATAATGAGGAGAGCTATGAACCAGACTGCCTTTGGTATTCCATGGCGCGAACAACTTCGATTGACGGACTTGGACTTGGACTTTGCTGATGATGTTGCACTACTCGGGACTAGAAATAAATGCATTTAAGAAATGACGGAGAGCCTAGACAGAGAGGCACCCAAAATTGGCCTCCACATAAACTTGGATAAGACTAAAATTATGCGAGTGGGATATAAGGCAAAGGGTGTTCCCGTCAGACTTGGCGAGTCAAAGCTTTAAAAGCTGGACAAGTTCACGTACCTTAGCAGCATCATAACAAATGATGGAGATGCTTACCATGATGTAGCGTGCCGAATAGGGGGAGATTGCCCCCCGGGGGGGTGGACGAATTTTAGTAAAGAAATCACACATTATGTATACGAATGTATTAGTTATGTTAATAATATATACTAATTATTAATATTTCAAACTATTTTTAGATTATTTCGTCCCCCCCCTCTAGTCTGTTGGCCGATTTGGTGATCGGGGAGCTGACGATGGCATCAATCCCGCCCCCACCCCCCCCAACCATAAACTTTCGAAGGGGGGTGGTCCAATTTACTTGTAGAAAGCACAGCTTGCTAACAGAATCAAGTAAATATAATTAAAACTTGTTATTGATATGTTGACCAATTTTTATATTATGTCGTTTCCCTTTTAGCATTGGATGTGGGGGGGGGGGTGAGAAGAATACATCTACTGCACTTCCAATCTAAACCCTTTGAGGCGTGGGGCGGACCTACTTTTTATTTAGAAATAATAGTTTGTGAACAAAATTAGTTGAATTACTATTTAATTTTCATATTATGTCGCTAAACTTCTGGTATCTTAGCAGATTCGGTGAATTGGGGGGGGGGGCGATTGCTTATACTGCCTTTACCAGTCTAGCCCTCTGAGTGGCGGGGGTCCTATTTTATAAACAAATTATAGTTTGTGAACAAAATTAGTTGAATATCTATATAATATAAACTACGTATTTATGTTTTAACCCACTTGTATATTATGTTGCACACAGACTCTGATCTCAAATTTTATCATAAGTAAATATAATTTACATGCAATCGCCTTCCGCCCATCGGACAAACAAATACTTTTCTTCTTTTTGTATTACAGTTAAAAAATTACAAATTAAATAAAAACATCTGTTACTACTATAATGTATCTATGCTAGAAATTAAATTCTTATATCGAGTCGCTCCAACCCCTACTCTTTAATGCCAAATGCAATCATTAGCAGAAATTATAAAAAGGAGCGATGTTTGAGGTTTTCCATCTACCGCCCTCTCCCCTTTCCATACGAAAACATAACGTTTTAAAACAGAATAGTCAAATATGGTGACAGAGTTTATGTAATTTGCACACCAACTTAAGAAAGAAATATTATTTTTGGAAAATTTAGAATTCATACGAAATTTTGTATAGGAGTAACAATTGAGATGAATTCGGAATCCAAACATAATTTTTCTTGTCGCCTTTTTCAATCCTTTACTCTTACTGATATTTTTCTATTGTATAACAAATTTTGAGACTATAACTCACAATATATACTTGAATCCTAAAAATTCAAAAATGTATTCCAAAATTTTTTGTTTAGAGCTTTCAATTATAGTTCTGTAACAAAACAGTTACAAACATGCCTACTGAACAAAATGTATCACTTACAAATGAGCTTTTATTTAAATATTAATCTTATTATGTGGGTATCTTATATTTTCAAGGAACAAATCGGTTGTATTTGCAATATAGTAAGGGCCTGTAACTTCTTATTAGAATATTTTTCAAGTAAAACTTTTTTCAAAAGATCTTTTTTTTATAGGATGACTAATGAGTTGTGGATGTCAGTTGAATGCGTTTCTGCAGTGAAGAAGGAAAGAAACGCTTTTGGCGTCGGGGTATATATATATATATATGCTGTACGCGCATTTACGCTTAGGGTTAGGGTTTACTGGGCGTTAGGATAAGGGTTTGGAAAAAAAATCATTTCCCCAATTCAAAGTTCTGGATCCGCTAGTGCTCTACCCCCCTTTTTAATAATATCGATTTTCATCGAACGTCCAGAATACAAATCTTCAATTATATTATCAGATTAGTCCAATTTAAAAAACACTAATAATAACCATCACAATAATAATTGTTATTATGAGCAATTGATAAATTCTGTTAAAATATATCTCTGTGTAATCATATTTCTATTAATGATTCGCTAAATATAAATGTATCACATTTCATGAATACCACTACCCACTCATAACTCAGTTAATTCATACCTGCTTACTTATTAAAGTTGTGTACACTCACAACTAACTTCTCTTCTTAACAATTCTCTGTGAAATATCTACTACACTCCGTGACGGAATGTTATCAGAAATGTAATTTCAATAAAATACTTTTGTTCTTAACAGAATGAAAGTATTTATCATATTCTCTACACTTTTCTATTTCTCCCAACCTAAGTAAAACATTTTGTTTTCCTGGTATTGTCCTGACCTCAAATTTATAGCCCATCAGTTGTAATGGCCACCTAGCAATTCTATTATTACCATATTTATTTAAATTAATTAATGCCATCGGGGCATGATCAAGCTATAACTGGAATTTAGCCCCCGATATAAACTTTACTTTCTTATACACCGAACAATTGCCAGCCCCGCCATTTCAGTTGCATAGTTTAACTCTGCCACGGTTAGTTTCCTGCTTACATAAAAAAACAGGCTGTGTAATTCCATCATATTCTTGCATCAAACAGCCCCTTATAGCTATGGTTGAAACATCCGTTGTGTTCGTGTTCTATGGTATTCGTTCTTCCTGGTAGATCTGTAAAAATGTTCTTAAAATCTTTCAATAATGTTGTAACTTCCTTAGCTCTGTCTGACCAGATTTCAGTCACTTTCACATCTTTCCTTGTTGGACTTGTGAGCTGGCGCTCCTAGATCTATTTTTTAAATCTATTTTTATCTGTTGTTAATTTGTGTAAACTATCTAGGCTAGTGCTGAGTGCATGCATGTTTCCCGCCAGCTCTTTAAGGTTACAGTTAGTTTAGGTGAGTCATGACCTGGCTCTATAATAGAACGGATGGGGCCGTGTCTTGTCCCTTTTGCCGTTTTAGGCCACTGGTCAGTAGTAAACTGGTCTGTGTGACAATGTAGTGAGTAGTTAGTAATTGTACTGTAAGTTGGAAATTTTTTTAATTTTTACTTTCTTTAGTTAGATTTGTATTAATTGTTCCTACATCTATTGCTATAGTCTAGATGTAGACTGATTAGTGTAGTGGCATCACTGGCTAGTTAATTAGCCATGATTACCTCTGATGGAACCGGAAGTTCCGTAGAGTTGGGTAGCGTCACCCGACTTTAGCATTCTTAATGATCCCCTTATTGTTTTTCTATACTATGTCTATTTGAAATATTTTATCTTTTTGTTTCTGTAAGTATTTTTATTAATATAAATATTGTTAGGATAACGGTTCTAACAAGTTGGCATGTGTCCGATTTTAATTTTTAATGTAAATGATGGCTGCGTCCTACTCAACGCTCCATGATGGCGGCTTTGTTAAGCCAAATCTAGATTTATGTTTATTATTGTCTGGCCCAACATGTGTTGTGGCGTAAGCTTTTAAGTAGGTATCATAATAATAATAATGTATGGCTTTTTATTAGATAAATGAAGGTAATTATATTTACCTCATGCATTTAGGTATGTTTATGTGCTAGACTAGGTCTAGTTCATTATTATTTTGTTATTATGTCTTATGTTTGTTTATATTTGTAATTGCAGGCTATAATTCCTGCCTGTCTGCCTAACTGCTTTTACTGCTGTCATAGCTGCCGTAGTAATTATTGCTGCTGCTAGTAGCTTACTGTTGTAGTTTTGCCAAATAGCTGCTTTATTTGTTAGGTTCAGTTAAGTAGGGTTGATCAATCGTTTAGTAGTGTGTATATTTAGTTTTATTACTGTTGTTTTGGTTTCATGTAAATAAAGTATATATAAGTTGTTTTATAAATTTAGTTGGTTGTTTTATTTTTAGTTTGTTTCCTTTTAGTTTAGTTTAGTTTGATTGTGCTGTCTGGTTGCTTAGGCGACTCTAGCCCCTTGGCCGCAGACCGAGGTGCACAGATTGGGCCCACCCAGTAGAGCTACCACCTGCCTACTGTTATAAATGAATAAATGTTGAGCAGCAGATAACAAAAAGGCATCTCTCAGTAGCGCCACCCTGACCTGCTCACAGACTGATATCTGTTAAAATTGTTTATATGTGTCCCAACCTTTCCTCTACCTCAATGTCTACAATGACGGATATACCCATTACCAATGACTCTTCTTTACATGACATAAACAGAATACTTATGATCTTTATCGGAAAGTTCAAAATTATACTTTTCCACAAAAAAAAGAATATAACAAAACACTATTCTACACGCGCATTGGCATTTCTCAGTGGCGTAGCAAAGTACCCGTGTGCCAGCGTTTAATAACATTAGAGTGGGTTCCGTTCAGCATTTCTAAGGTTTAGTGAGACAAACTAAAATCTGGCCTTCCTAGTTGTTTTAATACGTTTAGAAAAAAAAGACATCTGAATGTATATAGCATCTCTTAAAAACAAGATTGTCACAAAACATTGTTCTTGTCATGAGACTCCAAGCTTGTATGTCTAATTTAGAGTAATAAAAACACTCTCTTTCAAAGGCGCTTAAAGGCCCTTATTAGTCATGGCCCCATGCACAAAGAACACCTTCCCGACATGATTGCTACGTCTTTGATATTACTTTTACCCGTCTAGAATCTAGACAAAGATAAACTTTTAATAAAATCAATCTCTCAAGTTAAAAAAAGAAAAAAAAATATGGTATATTTCCACTTTAAATAACATTGTACTTTGACAGTTAGTATTCTACAATATACAAACACAAAAAGTCCATCTTTCTATATTACTATAAAATTGTAGTTGAAACTACTTCATGATTCATTGCGCTACTCTACAAAAGATTGATCTAGCAAAGCTTTAAATCACTTGAGTCTCTGAAAATGTTTAGAAGACATTGTCTTTCATTCAATCTTTTTAATTGTATTTGTGAAGAAAAAACTGGCTCTTACCCAACACTTAAATCAATTGTAATGTGGGAAATGTCAAGTCAAACGCAAGTTTCACTATCAGCCATTATTTGCTATTATTCTTTAAAGAAAAAAAAATTCGTTCATATCTAACTGTTCATAATTACATCATTGAAACAGCAAACAACGTATTATCTATATTAAAGTCAAGATATTGCAAATTAAAATATTGATCATAGTTTTAACATCATCAATGTTGCCATTTTAAGAGAGAAAAAAGAGAATTTATGAAAAAGACAAATTTGAAAACATCTTTATAAACAAGTGCCATACTGGTACGCAAACCTTTTGAAGATGAAGATAACCTCTCTACATACTAATTTATTCCTGGCTAGTTCCATCTTTCTTGTACAGAAATTCTGTATATGAATAGGCCTCTACAAGTATATCTATTTTGTTTTCTTCCAAAAGTTAAGATAGAGTTAGACCTAAGTATTTTTTATGTAAAGAAATGAAAACACATGTGAAAACACCAGTATTTCTAATTCCGATATATTAACTTGATTTAGAGTAGAAAATATTAAGAATTTGTAGTTACTACAACGTTTTGAAGTTACCTAAAACTCTTTTGTATAGTCTGATCAGGCTAATGGTATTTTATTATCAATAATTAATTAGTTCTCAGGAAAAAGAAATAAAAGTGCAGCTTGATCCGAGATCGTGTGTCGGAGAAATAACGTATACAAGCTTTGATAGTTGATATAAGCTTTGTAGAAATTCTTATAACTGCATTCCTACGGCGTAGACTAGTATTGTTAGACAAACAAATTTAATAGAAATAATCCTCCCATTTCTTTTTCTGTATGCCTCTTTTTCTTATTCCTGGTACTGTTCCCTGAAGAAAGGTCTTTGCGAGACCCATAGATCTTGTAATGTGGTTTAAGGTTTTAAGTTTTCATCTTTTTACAATAGTTAGCAGGTCATCATGGGCTCCGATCGCTGCAGTAACCCTGTCTCTGACCTTTTGGTTTGTGATGCGATCTTTCAATGTGATGCCTAGGATCCTTCTGTAGCATCTCAATTCCATTGCTAGGATCCTCCTCTCAAGCTCTGCATTCAACGTCCACGACTCGCAAGCATATAAAAATGTGGCCATGACCAGTGAGCGCATCAGTCTGATTTTGGTGCCGAGGGCTAAGCCCTTATCTTTCCGTATTATTTTAAGTTTTGAAAGGGATGCTGTGGACTGTACTATTCGGGCCAATAGTTCGGGTTTTGATCCCTCATCTGAGACAATAGCTCCGAGGTATTTGATGCTGTTAACACTAGTCAGCTTTTCACCTCCAATACTGATGCCTCTTTTAAAGCCCTGATGGCTATTGGTCATAATTATGTTTTTTTTAGGCATTTATTTGCATGCCATATGCTGCGGATGTCTTGTCAATGCGCATCACCAGGTCAGCTAGTTCTTCTTCTGTCCCTGCCATCAATGTCATCTGCGAAGTTAGTAATTCTTCTTCCTCCAATGCTAACAGTACCTTCATAGCCCTCGAGGGCATCTTCCATTATCCTTTCAAGGAAGATATTGAAGAGTGTTGGTGAAAGTAGGCAGCTTTTTCTTACTGAATCTGTGGTTTGAACCAGTTGCCAATATTATTGTTGAAGTACACCGCACTGGTGGCATCCTTGTAGAGGTTCTGGATAACTTTGATTATGTTTTTATTAATGTTGTACTTTTCCATTGTCGCCCAGAGTGCCCCGTGCCATACTCTTGAAATCAATAAAGACATGGAAAAGATTCTCTTGGTGTTGGGTGTCAGGTTTAGGATTTATTTGGGTTGTTAACTAGCTGTATACTATTAAGGTCCCTGGGTTCAACCTGACAAGAACATCACTCACACACAGTCGTACATACAGTAACCAACTAGGTGAATAGTTTAAATAACAACAAAAATAAATGAATTTAATTGTATGAAACATATATGTGTATGTACAATGAGGATGATAAATAGACAATATATATATTAGATATATATATATATATATATGTATAATAGGTATATATAAAGATATTATTCAATAATTAATTTAAGCACCTTTGCTACTGCTATCAACTTGTCACCCTGGTTTTATGGTCCACCAGACTCCGACTGGCGTCACAAAACTGCCAACCTCGGTAATAGTAAAGTTAGACCTCAGATAATCGCTAATTTGACAATGACACTGAAAAACTGTAATATATATTTCTGAGACGGCAAGCGACGCCCACAACTCCAACACTGGCACCCTATAAACGAAATAAGCACAATACTCTCAACTTCTACACTAAAAAATAGAAATAGTGACAACCTCATACAACATACAATAATAGATATCACAAACGAATAACTCACCCTAAACAGGGGTCCCAAAAATCCAACTGAATAATAAGTCCGAGAAACTGGTACAGACAAATAACGTTTTACGGGCCAACACACCGTCCGTTACAACCAAATTCAGAGGGTGAACTGCCTCATGACAAAGAATGACCGATAGATGTCACCGGACTTTGTGACGTAGCAAAACAATTCAAAACAAAAAAATACAAGACACTCTCGCCCCGTACACGTACTTCGAGTAGAGAAAATAAAAAAAACAGAGTTAGGAGAAAGAAAACGACACTTGTCTGTACTACGCGACATTGGGGATATTTCTCACATAGTATTCTGAGGTTTAGGATTTGTTCTGTTGTGCTGCGACTTCGTCTAAAACCTACTTGTTCTTCTGATATGATGTTGTCTGCTATCGGTTTTAGCCGGTTTAATATAATTTTTAACAGTACTTTGATGGGATGACATATTAGGCTTATGGTGCATCAAGCCCTGGCTATAATACTTCTTCTTCTTCTTCTTCTAGCCAGCTTTATTGCTGCTGAGCTGTGAGCTCTTTTGCAGACTGTGCCAAGGAAAAAAAGTGTGCTGTTTTCTTCAGTTGTTCAGCACTGCCGTACAGGGTGTTGGTTATGTTGGGCTGTAGTGGAAGTAGGGTCTGCCTAAGGTGGATTAGGGAGGGGCATTCAAAGAGGATATGGTTTACGGTTTCAAAGGGGTGGGCGCAATGTCTGCAAAGGGGTAGTTGTGTGGAGTTTATTTTGTTCAGGTGGTAATTTAATAGTGGTGTGTGTCCTGTTCTTAGTTGGAAGATTGTAGATTGTTCTTTGCGGGGGAGGAAGTTAATACTGTCCAGTTTGTTAGGCGTAGTCATTTCTCTGTACATGGCTCTGCCTGTGTTTCCTGATGCCCATTGGTTGAGCCACTCCTCTTTGTGATTGTTGACTAACATTGACCTTAGGGTGAGGTAGTTAACAGGTCTATCTGGTTGTTCCATAGATGAACCTGCCTTTGATAGCTTATCTGCCTTTTCATTTCCCATGATGCCAATGTGTCCAGGGATCCACTGTAGTGTAATATTGATATTTAATTTTGATATCATCTGGTGGATTATCACAATGAGTGTTGTCAACTCTCTTGGGTTGTTTGAGGTGCTGCTGTTAAGTGCTTGCAGAGTAGATTGGGAGTCTGTAAAGACAACAATATCTGATGGTGGTTGCACTCCTTCATATAATTTGTTTTCCACTGTCTGGAGTGCTATGGTAATTGCCTCAATTTCGGCTTGGAAGTTTGAGCAGTAATCACCACAGGGTGCGCTTATCTCAAAGCGTTTATTTTTAAAGAAGACCAGGAAGGCACCAAGACCAGCATTGATGGTAGCTTTGAAAGCCGATCCGTCTGTATAAATATGGATAGCTGTTTTTTGATAGCTTTCGATTGTTTCAAGCGTGCCTACTTTGAGCTCCAGTGGATTTGATTCTTTTGTTAAGGTGTTATTTAGTAAATGTTTTTTGATGGTTGATTGTTTGTAGTTTAGTCCGGGTGTAATGTTTGAAAACCTGGTAATTTTTTCTCTGTTATTGGGTAGGTGGTGTTTTAGGGCTAGTTCGTCAGTAAGTTGGATCAGAGTCCTTTGCTTTTTTTGGTTGTTTTTCCTATTTCTCTGTGTTAGTAATTTATTTGGATGATCGTCCTCCAACCTTCTGTATCTCTCAATAGCTTCTAATGCTGCTCTGTTGCGCCTTAACTTAAGAGGTTCAATATTGGAGTCTATTTCACAGGCTGCTGTGGGAGTAGTTCTCATACCTCCACTAATTAACCGCAAGGCTTGATTTTGGATAGTATCTAATGATGATTGATAGGTTTTGTTGGCAGCTACTTGTATGGAGAGAGAGTTATCCATTACAGATCTGACATATCCAGTGTATAACTGTCTTAAGATTTTCTTTTCAGCTCCCCAGGATGTTCCTGCTATATGTTTTATTATGTTTAATCTTTGTGATGCCTTTTCTTTTAAATCTGCCATAAAGTGTTTTAGAGACAGTCTTTGGTCTAGTTTTACTTCAAGATATGTTGGATTTTCTTCTTTATTTATTGGCTGAGAGTCTATTTTTAGGATGTAGTTTCTTTTTGCTGTTTTGTTGCTGTGGCTAAAGATTGAATAAACTGACTTTTCTTTGTTTATTTCCATTTTCCATAATTTTGAATATGTGGAGATAGTTGTGAGGGCTCTATTTAGTTTGGATCTAGTCAGCACTGGATATTTCTCTGTAGTCCAAATTAAAAGGTCGTCTGCATAAAGTGCCTTATTGACCGAAATGAAATCCGGGAGGTCATTCATGAAGATTAGAAAGAGAGTGCAGCTAAGGGCTGAACCTTGTGGTAGTCCTTCTTCCAAACTTTTTTTACTAGAGATGGCACCTTCGAATCGGGTTTGGATGGTTCTGTTTTTTAAGAATGCTCTGATCCAGCTGTACATTTTTCCATGGATGCCCATTTTTTTCATCTTCAAAAATAGACCTTTTCTCCACACTCTATCATAGGCTTGCTGGAAATCTATAAATACTGCTGTAGCGTGCTTGTTTTCATGAAACCCTTCTACTGTGTCCTGGATAAAACGAAAGAGGTGGTCTTCTGTTCTACTTGCTTTCCTGAAGCCAGCTTGTGCATTGTGGAGTGAGCAAGTACTTTCTAGCCACCAATTAAGTCTGTTATTGATCATTTTTTCTGCCATTTTGCCAATGTTGGATGTTAGAGATATTGGTCTATAACTTTTTGGGTCTCCAGGTGGTTTATTTTTCTTTAAAATGGGTATTATGTTTGCGGTTCTCCATTCCTGTGGTATGTCTCCAGTTTTCCATGTATGGTTGATAAAGTTAAGTATACAGTTTTGGGCCTGTGGTCCTAGTCCCCGAATCATTTCATTTGTTATTTTATCGGGTCCAGGGGATTTTCTTGACTTGAGGCTTTTTAGGGCAGTATTGAGCTCTTGTAGAGTGAAGGGAGTGTCAAAGATCTGACAGTTGATTGTTGGAGCTTTTTCTTTTTTCTTTAAGATATTACTGAAGGCCTGGTCCAGTTGTTTTCTTGGCTTTGACTTGTTAAAGTTGGCAAAATATTTATTGAAGGTTTCAGCCTTTTTAAGGTTTTCTGTTATTATGTCGTCAGTGTCTTTTATAGGTTGGGGGTTAGTTATTTGTTTCTTTCCTGCTAGCCGGTGCAGAAGGGTCCAGGCCTTTCGACCATCCTTGTTTAGATCTAGTTGTTCGCATATTGTGGTCCACTTTTTCTTTTTTTCTGTTTTAATTTTGTATCTTATAAGGCCTGTCAATTTGTTGTACGTTGTCTTGTTCTCTCTAGTAGGATTTTTTTCTATAATACAAAAAAAAACAGAAATGGAAAATTGGTTTGAGTGCTGGGACAAGTCTCAAAAAGCCCGCATAAGGTGCCTTGACCGCACTTCCCCGTGGTGGAGGCTGTCCAGGCCTGAGCAAGCTATTATAGCACAGTGCAGGACAGGCCATTGTCCTGTTGGCTCATATTTCTCACGGCTATGGCCATATTTTGATTCACGTTGCCCCCGCTGCGGGAAGAAGAGGAAACGGTGCCTCATATTCTGTTTGACTGCCCCAGACTTGCTGATCTCCATCTCGACAGGTCTTTGAAACCCAAAATTCTCGACCTGTATGGCGACATTTATGCACTACGCAAGACAGCAGGGTTTCTGTCCAGGGCTTTTGCAAGAGAGGATTTGAGCCTCTCAAGCCCTCACTCTAATGGAGTTTGATGATGATGATGATGCGATATTTTTGACAGAGTTATAAGTTGCCTTTCTTTGGAAGGGTTATTATGAGTGATTGGGTCCAGGATTTGGGCCTGATTGCCAGATCTTGTTGCAAATCATATAGAGTGCGTTTATCATGGTTTCTCCTCCCGCCTGAAGTAGTTCACCAGGAATGTTGTCAACTCCGGACGATTTTCCCTTTTTCAGGGCTTTTACTGCTGCTGCTACTTCCGAGCGAAGAATAGGATAGTCATCAATGTTGGAGACTGCCGGGACATTTAGTATCTCTGTATCTCCTGAGATTGCAAAAGTATACAACTCTAAACAGTAGGCCTATTCCGTCAATCTTTTCAACACATCTTTTTTATCCGTTAAGCATTTGTTGTTGTTTTTGTCTTGTATTGTGTTGGTTCTTCCATGCTTTGAGGTAGTGAGGTATAGCTTGTAGTTGCCTATGTAAATGCTACTAATATTTATTTGTCATTTTTGCCTTATCATATTGTTACGAATCTCACTATCCAGGCTCTCTGCAAAACTGCACCATACACCACCAACTTAAAGAACTTGACAACTCAGGGCTCCAAAGTAACGTAACAGTTTAATGTCATTAAATAACAGCCAATACTGTACAAGTGGCAGCACGTAACGCAGGACTGTACAAATATCTCTCCCTGAATAGCCGTTCCGCGTATCAACTCTTGCACTGGTCCCTCTGTCTCGTCTCGAACTTGTACTGAGCCGTCGTAACGAACCGTAGATCGGGAAGTTGTGACTGACTGTCTCTGATACCTTCGCTTTTTATATAGGGTCCCTGCTGGCCTTCTCGAACCGGACAGAACGCCGCTCGACGTTTCTGGGTGGTCAGACGACTACATTTCTCGTGACACTCCTAAGCTGTGTTCACGACGCCGATCCGTCCCGAATCGTAATGTTGAAACTCTTCTCGGCTGACCGTCGTAATTCGTCACGCTTGACCGTTCGTCTAGCACTGGCTTGGGGCGATTTGCGTTGGCTGACTACACACACACACCACCCCCATCTGTGCCACCTCCAGGTTTATAACAATATTATTACTCAATTAAACCTTTGTTTTGTTATATGCAATCTCGTTACTTTTGGTACTTATTCATAAATTATTGCTAGACTGTTATGGGTGCCCAGGCAGACGAGCCACGGCTAAATTACAACCCCGACAGGAAGTTAATAACCATCATTGTGGGTGGGGAACCCATCATAAAAAGTCATACCCTAGACCTTTAAAACCCACCCTGACAGTCACAACCTGTAGGCCTGACCTATGGAGTGGCAACGAGCTATTGGTGTAAACTGCCCACTTGTTGCGACGTCGCAGGTCAGTCTTCAGGCCTTCTATATTAATTGGTCTCAGTCTGTCTGTCTGGTATAAATCTTGTACACATTATTTATCGGATCAAGTTTAAACTTGGAATAATTATTCAATGTCGAAGACAGTACATGAAGCAATACAAAATATTACCAAGTAGCTCATTACTTAGTGTTTATTCATTAATTTTGTTTTATATTGAAAGGGGGATAAATCTTGCAGTAATCTGAGATATATATGACAGTAATGTTGCGGATCTTTCCATTATATAAGAATTCTTTTTTAAAAAGTATCTTTTTATATTTTGCCTCTTTTTAAAAATATTTTATTTATGTACGAATATTTTAAGATTTATAAGTAAATATACATTTTTAAAAAAGCTTATATCAAGTGAAGTTTGTTAAAAAGTTGCTTCGCTATGAATTTAAAGTGTTTGACTGATTCGTGTGTTGTCAGCAAAAATGAATGATTGGAAAATTTCAATTTGACCAGAGAATGGGAAGTGGGAGAATAAAATGTAAAAGATTCTAACTAGACAGACGTAGGGAGTTAAAATAATCTTTGTTAACAAATTTTAAAAAGCCATCTTTGGAGGAGGTACGAAGATTACAGATGGGGGACACGTATGTCAACAATCTATAGAGTAATAAAAAAATATATCCTAACTTATAATTTATCTTTAACTTTCACCTTTTGATTCTGAGATAAATTTCAACTTCTAAAAAATGTTTCATAAATAACTGAAAGTATTTTCCCCATTAAAGCACAGAGATATACCAATGAAACCATAACAAATGTATTCAGAAAATGTTCATTTAAACAGAAGCCAATGAGTTAATGTCAAGAGAACATCGCCATCATTTTGGAACTATGGGAAAAGAAAATCAAAGCTTACATTTAAACAAAACGGAATCTTCCAGAGTCGAATTCTTCACTGTAGAATACAATGTTTTCGACTTTTGGTTTGGTTTAGTTGTAAACAACTGTCTGAATGTTTGGAGCTTTATGACCAACACAGTTAACGTTATTGTGTTTATTAAACAAGGGGTCAAGAAGAGGATCAACTTTACATTGTTCTGTCTGTCCGGCAGTGACCTGATGGGGGCTATGTTTACAACACTTGCGACAGTGGGACTTGCTGGAGATGTATACATTATGTCCAGTCGGATTGACGGCAATTCCTTCTTCACTTTCTTTGCCTGGTTGCAATCATTATTTGTTGACCTATCAACAGCCTTGACCGTGTTCATTGCCATAGAACGCTGCACCTGCGTCGCGCGACCTCTGCATTTCAAATCCTCCTTTATTGCTCTACACACAAGGGGGATCATCCTGATAATCTTTTTGTTCATTCTAACTAACTACATTCCACTTTTAGCAACGTTTGAATTTTACGAGTTTCTGAACAGCGAAACAAATGTCACCATTTTCAAAATAAACTTTCCAACTATTAATATTCAACTCCAGCAATGCAACAATTTTCTACTGTGTACATTCTTAGCCGGCATTTGTCTGATCTGTGTGTTTGTTTGTGCTATCATCATGTACCGGGGACTGCAAAAATCTTCCGAAGTTCGCAGTTCAACACACGCAAACAAAAAGAAAGACAACTCTCAGCTGGCTGTTTTGTCGAATAAAGAAAGACGTGTGGTCAAGATGATCTTCTTTCTGGCCTGTCTGTATATGGTGTCATCCCTGCCACGAATTTCCTTCTGTTGGACATTTGCAATGAATGAAGTGGGCCCTCTGTATTTGGCATTATCAAACATTTTTAACTGTGTCACTGTAACTTATGGTGCCTTCAGTATCTTCATATATTTTGCTTTCAGTTCAAGTTATAGAGTCATAGTACTCAGACTTTTTCTACCTACTTCACAGACAAAAACATAGTTAATAAAAAAAAGATCTGTCTTAAGTTTCTGTATATTTTTTTGGGGAGAAAGAGGAGGGGGGGGGGGGAGGTTACAGTCGATATATAATATAGATTGAATTGAGAAGCTTAAGAAAATCATATGAGTGCATATATATGTGTCAAGGGTGCACAATGGAGCAGGTGTTTTCAAAAGAAGTCAAAAGTCTATGTCGGAGATATTACGATGTGCGGGTTAAAAGAAAACAAAATGGGGATTTTCAAACAGCTAAAACAGAGAGAGACAGACAAACAGACAGATAGAAGTGGGCCAAAAAATTGTATTGCAAAAGATACACTTATTCATAGACTAAAAAACTATGTTAGGTTGATCGTTAAAATATGGCCCGTTTCAACAAAAAAATAAAAATAGGTGTTCCGGTCTTAATCATCAATATAAAGCCTGAGAACAAATCAACGGGCGTAGCCGGTGTGTACTGCTAGTCTATATAGAAACGCAAGGGCCCTTTTTCATGTACCTACTGAATGACTATCACTAATTCTCCCACTTGCTGTGAACGAAAAAAATAAAAATTAACTAGTTACTACTTTCTGTGTGCCTAGAAGAACTAAACACTTTTAAAGGATCTAAACCGCAGCGGTTACATTCACCGAAAACGTTTCTTTATTTACTATCTTCACCGATACTTTTAAATCAGTGGTTCCCAAACTTTTTTGTCTCGTAGACCCCTTGCCATGTTTTCTGGTTTTCGGTAGACCCCCTGCTCAACTTGCAAATTTTTGCAAATTCATTAACATTTTTTTAAACAAATTTCTAACTGTAGTGAGTTGAAGAGTGAATGGGTAATTTAAAACTACACAACTACGGATATTGTGTTTCATAAACGAATTTGTTGTTCTATAAAGTGGTTTTTTCAACATTAAATATTAATTAATTTAATTAATTTGCCTTAAGTATCATTGTAAAAGGTTTCGCAAAGAGCAGTTGCTCGTGTATTCTTGATCTTTCACGTGTGGCTCAAATATTGAATCTGCGTCTAAGGCGAGTAACTGGAGCCTAAACCAGGTCTCGTGGGTCAACCTTAAGGAATATAAGGAGACGGTGACCATTAGCGCCATGTATTCCTGGGCCTTCCCCTCTTCCTCTTTCCTTATGGTTTCCAGGTTAAGGCTTGCCTTGTTATGCTGGATGCAGGCTTGCGAATGGTGTGACCTATCCATCTCCAGCGTCTCTGAAGGATATCTACTTCAATGGGCTGATACTTTGTTCTTTGCCACAGTGCCTCATTCGAGATCTTGTCTGGCCAGCGGATTATAAGAATCTTCCTCAGGCAGGTATTGATGAATACCTGGATTTTTTTCATGGTGGTGATGGTGGTTTTCCAGGTATCTGCTCCTTAAAGAAGTATTGGTTTAACAATGGTGTTAAAGAGCCTAATCTTGGTGGTGGTGCTTTTTCCCTAGATCCCCAGGTGTTCTTCAGCTGATGTAAGGCTGCTCGAGCTTTACCATGGCACCGCGATTTGGAAGCAGATGCCAAGCAGATGGGCAAAACGTGGGGAAAGTTGGAGAGTCTCGCCCAGAACCGAGATGCCTGGAGGAAGCTGGTTGGTGGCCTTTGCACAGAAAGGACCACAGGCATAGATGAGATGAGATAAGATGGTGACCATTAGACAGTTTGTAGCACACAGCGCTACACCTTGTCAGACCAAACTGTATTTCTATCTTTTGCAAAGATTTACATTAGAAGCTTTTAATTTTATAACTCATGCCACCGAAGCGACCTTGAACTGTATTGTCGTTAAAAGAAATTCTTTTAATAATAACAGATGTAGGTTTGTGTAAAACGGCTGGTAGAATCAATGTTTGACCTTTGCTGTTTTCCGTATGTTGCTATAAGTAAAGAAATCTTCTAAACTCTCACAAACCATCATCTTCTCTATAGGATGTCGAACAGAGATTTTGTGGGTCTATTCTGAACTTTGAGTGTTCGAAAGTTGTTCAAATCTTAATTTTTGTCAGGGTGGCATTGTCTCAGATGATCCTCCAGCGTAACTGGTCCCATATCGTCATAAAAAAGTCACTTAGCAAATGTGTGTTTGACAAGGAAGCAATGAATCCCAATTTTAAATAATTAATGCTGTACTGTCTACATTTCTTTCTTTGTTTTCTAAATATTAGTTACATGTAGACAAAATTAAGCTATTAAAATAAGTATTAAAATTGAATACATCACTTTTTGTTTGAATAGCAGGATAAATATTTAAAAGATTAACTCGGGTACAATCATATATTAGTGTATGAAAGATTTACAGTAATGTGATGTAAACGTTAAAGTCACGACCTGCTTATATGAAATCTATTATCGTAGACCCCCATGGACATCTCATAGACCCCCAATTTATTTTTTCACTTTCGTAGACCCCTTGGAGGTCTTCGTAGACCCCTGGGGGTCTATATAGACCACTTTGGGAATCACTGTTTTAAATGAAGTTGTGCGTCATATTTTAACATTACAAACTTTCCTTTCGTCTTTTGTGAGCAATGTCCACTGATTTGAATAGCTCAGTCGGTAGAGTGTTAGACTCTACATCAGAAGATCTATGGATCGAATCTCAAATCGCGTGATATGTTTTATTTATATGTTAGCGTGCGGCGCCGACAGGCCTCAGCTAACGAGAAGTTTACAGCAGTAGGGTGGGTTCAATCTGTGTACCTCAGTCTGTGACCAAGGGGCTAGAGTCGCCTAAGCAACCAGACAGCACAGCTAAAGTAAACTAACTAACCTAGCTACAAGAAATCAAGAACGAAACCTTAATAGGAAATAAATACAAAAAACGATACTTTATTTGCATGAAACCAAAAATAAATTAGTAATAAAATATATTAACACTAAACTTGACTAAACCCCCCCCCCCCCCCCCAAAAAAAAAATCCGAAACCCTCTAAATTTATGCTACTACCATAATCGACACTAACAGACCAACTTTCTAACTAAATTACACCAACTTACTACACTAAACCTACTAGATCCACGTTAATCCTATTCTACATTAACATCCAAACAATAACTAGTCTAGATGTACGCCCAATTGAAACCGTAAAGCCAGAATACTACGTAAGAACAGACTAAGGCAGCAGTAACAATAGCAGGCAGTCCCAGGTACAGGAATATTTAAAATGATTACACGCTAGATCACGAAGATCAACACGTACTGATTGTATACTGGTCAACTGTCCAGGAAGCAGCATGCATCTAACTATTTATACCATCCAGCCCTAACCAAAATAACAATAGGCGGAAGTACATATATAAAATATGACACTAGCCTATAAAAAAAGTATATATAGAAAAATATCTGGTCTATTAAAATAGTTTTAAAAAAACATATAAAAGTAGCTTAAGGAGCGCAAGCTCTCTCTCTCTCTCTCTCTTTCTCTCTCTCTCTAACTCACACACACACACACACACACATATACATACACACATACATACATATATAGATATAGATATAGATATATATATATTTATTATTATTTTTTTTTTAATTTATAATATCGTTACGACTTTCTCTATCAGGCCTTCTACAAACACTGCCCAACAACACAACACATCTAAAACATCAACTTGACAACAAGAGCTTCAATACACAAGTGGCGGTTTATTTACAAATACAAAAACAACAGCCAATAAACACAATTGGCTACACTAACTTCAAATGCTTTGCTACACTACAGAACTGCCTAACTAATCACTACAAGTCTCCCTAGCTCGTAGAGCTACATTCTCGAAGACTTAAAGGTACCACACAGTCTTTACTGCTTTGCAGTTCTGCACTCTACTCTCTTTTCTTACACATTGTCTCTCGACATTAAAAGCTCTTCGTCACATGACCACAACACAGTTCATACTTGCGTGTACATGCAGTAATGTCCCTTGTTCAACAGCCGTTGACCTGTTGACCTGTGTGATTGGCCTGAGTCGTGTATATCAGTAGGCCGCACATACATTAACCCTTTCAGTCCGCCACTGGAGTTACTACAATATAATGATTATTTTAAATTAGTAATTCGATCTACATAAAAGTTGAAACAGAATGTATAACCTAGATCCTAAGATAAGTTTCCATACTTGATTAAACTTAACAATCATTAGAATACACTGGCCGAACGAGGATTTTTGAAACGCGGGTAGTTTTATTAAATGAAAATATATATTCCTTATTCATTCATGTACTGGTGTATTCATTGGTTGACTTAGCAATAATTCTCCCACTTGCCGTGGACAAAATAATACAAAAATGTAACCAGTTACTACTTTACTATAACAACTAAGCAACTTTCACGATTAAAACCGCACTAGTTACATTGACCGAAAACGAATTTTGTTCGCGATTTAGACCAAAATAAATATTAAATGTAGTGTGTGGAAGGGGAAGGGATAATTCAAATGGGGCCTCAAACTGGTTGTGCTAAGAAATGTTTGCGATATCTATGACCTCAAATTGCTTGCCTAATGATAAAAGAATAATATTAAAAAAAAAAAAATAACTAAAGGTGCTATATTTAGAATTCAAAAGCTGAAATATGTGAAAGCAGTTGTGTGTATGTGCGTGTAGAAAGGGGGGGGGTTCAGGTCGGAAAGCAAACTATTACATGAAATGTGTTTGATATTACATTGACAAGTCAAAGAATCGTCAGAGATTACATGAAATGTGTTTGATATTACATTGACAAGTCAAAGAATCGTCAGAGATTATATGAAATGTGTTTGATATTACATTGACAAGTCAAAGAATCGTCAGAGATTATATGAAATGTGTTTGATATTACATTGACAAGTCAAAGAATCGTCAGAGATTACATGAAATGTGTTTGATATTACATTGACAAGTCAAAGAATCGTCAGAGATTACATGAAATGTGTTTGATATTACATTGACAAGTCAAAGAATCGTCAGAGATTATATGAAATGTGTTTGATATTACATTGACAAGTCAAAGAATCGTCAGAGATTATATGAAATGTGTTTGATATTACATTGACAAGTCAAAGAATCGTCAGAGATTATATGAAATGTGTTTGATATTACATTGACAAGTCAAAGAATCGTCAGAGATTATATGAAATGTGTTTGATATTACATTGACAAGTCAAAGAATCGTCAGAGATTATATGAAATGTGTTTGATATTACATTGACAAGTCAAAGAATCGTCAGAGATTACATGAAATGTGTTTGATATTACATTGACAAGTCAAAGAATCGTCAGAGATTATATGAAATGTGTTTGATATTACATTGACAAGTCAAAGAATCGTCAGAGATTACATGAAATGTGTTTGATATTACATTGACAAGTCAAAGAATCGTCAGAGATTACATGAAATGTGTTTGATATTACATTGACAAGTCAAAGAATCGTCAGAGATTATATGAAATGTGTTTGATATTACATTGACAAGTCAAAGAATTGTCAGAGATTATATGAAATGTGTTTGATATTACATTGACAAGTCAAAGAATCGTCAGAGATTATATGAAATGTGTTTGATATTACATTGACAAGTCAAAGAATCGTCAGAGATTATATGCAATGTGTTTGATATTACATTGACAAGTCAAAGAATCGTCAGAGATTATATGCAATACTAAAAAAAAAAAACTTTCTTTGATGAGGGCGGTAGGGCAGGGTGGGGGTGAGGGAGCGGATAAGTGAAAATAATATTAGAATTTACAGGCCAAAAGCATGTTGGTGTGTCGAGGGGTGTGTCATAAAGCGGATCGTTCCAAATCTATTCAAAACTTTTTAAGAAAAATTACAACGCACGGGTTGAAAAAAAAAACAAAACAAAATGGAGTTTCAGGAGAGAGAGAGAAGGAAAGAGACAGAGAGCCGGCCGATTTATTTTATTTAACAAATACAATTGTTTACGTGTTCAAAGTCTATTCGGGAAAAAGTTAAGATGTGGAAGAAAAAAAGGATTAGCTGTTCCAGCAATATAAAGCTTGGGAACAAATAAATGGTGAGTTATGCCATCAATAATTAATAAATAAGTTCATCAACACATTTGATTACATATCGACATTTATTCAGTGTTGTTGTTTTTTTGTTTTCCCGAGTGTTGGGTGCAAAGTTTATGTGTGATAAATATAAATCACAATTTTAGTCTCTTAATATAAAAAAAACGGGGCTCTATATTACTCTAGAAATGCTCTTTTAAGTGTAATAGTCCTGATTCATTGATTCACTCACCACTCACCTTTCATTAATTCTCCCTCCTAAGAATGACGAAAAAAAAAGACATTGAACTTAGGAACACTTTATTTGCCATGGGTCTAAAACAACTAAGATATTTTCAATTTCAACCAAATATGTTTTATTAAATAGCCACATATCGAAAAGTAGGCCTACAAAATTAAACTTCCTCCCGTTTTTAAGTACTCTTTTGGGGCGTAACTTTCTCCACAAAAATAAAACACGACTTAACTATCGTTGGATAATTAGCAATAATTTGCAAAACGTTTTTAAAGTCTCAATTAAATACTGAGTTTTTAACTGGTCAATAATATTTTAAAACGGCAGCTTTCAATATTTTCAGCATCGTTACATGTGCTAAAAAAATGGAAACTGTAGGTTTGATCATTCATTGTTACTTCTGAGCAAAGCTTTTTTTTTCTTAGTCGCTCTTCAAATAACTCGTTACAAGAACTAATGGTGGAATTCTATTCAATTGTTAATATTTGTTTGCTATAAATGTATTCTATTTTGCGTCTATTCTAGTTTCTTTATGTTTTATTGATTCGAGAGGTCCCAAACAAAGGTCGAAACGCTAATATTGGTCTAACAAAGGAGGGGGTGGGGTTAAATGTTTACACTTTTTTAAAACTACAACTGACAGGCCAGGGTGTAACTGTAAACGATGTGTTTGTTATCAATTTTTGTAATGTTGAAGAATGCTGGGTTCGTACGTTCTGGAGTCACACTTAACACGTGACAAACATAAATGGTACAGATTGACTTGAATCCATTTTAGCAGACAAAATATAATGTTTATTTAATAATATAATATACTGCACTTCATCATATTTACACCAAGATATACAATTTAAATATAACAACATCCGCGTAACAGCGGTATCAAATATACAAGTCCTCTAGAATACAACTTCACTACTAAAATACGTCCGCATCACAGCGGGTAACAATAAAATTCAATATTATGTATCCAGCTCTAAATACAAAAAACAACTATGAGAAATACGTCTCAAATCTCAGAGACGACTCTATCCATCTGACTTTAAGTTACTACTCTTGCCGATTGACTTAAAAGTTACTACTGACTAAAAGTCAATTTATTAATTCTTACTTCCTCTTTCTATGTCAGATGATTCACATGCCTTTCACCTTCTTGACCAAATGTGAACATAAAACAGGCAATGTCAAGCGAGACACAGGGTCCATTCTTTTTAAAATGTTCTACAATAATAATGTGTTGATCCAGCTTGTTGATTCTATAATTTAACTCGAAAAAATTTCCATAATTCATAAACAATGGGCAATGTTGGACTAGTCCGTTTGGTTTCTTTGATTAAAAAGTAAAATCACAATTTGGGCCGGAAGTGCCTTTTTCCTTATATATCGTTTGCAGTTTTCAGTTATCTTTTTAAATTAAACTGACATTATTATGCTATAATTTTAAGTGTGTCTGATAGAGAAAAAAATTCTGCACAAAATACGGGTAGTTAGGATCAAACCCGATAGAGGCTATAAAAAGAAAAGACTTGAAACTAGCGCGTGAAACTACACATTTACAGTATATTATTCGATGAGTATTTTAACCAAGATCTGTGTTGTTTTTTTTTAGGACTAGCTTACTTCAAGTACCCGGCATTTTCCGATACACAATTTCATACACAAAATAATTGTTTAAAAAATTGTAGTGATTTAAATTTTTAAATGATTAGTTAAAAAGGTGTTACTCTAATCAATTTTGAATATTAGTTTGTTATGAATGTCACTGTTTATTTATGTCTGTTCTAGTTTCTTAAATTTTTCTTGAGTAAAGGGGTCGTGTTTTCTCCTAATGGGTATACCTGATTTCTCCAAGCAGCCTTTGTAACATATTGGTCCTAAATAATACTATGTGAATAAACGAAAAATTGCATCGCTGCATTATGATGAATGTACGTGTAAGTTCAATATATTTTATATTACTAGGTAACTAAAAATAACTGTATAAATAGACGTAAGTTTCAATTTTTTCTGTTAGACAAAGTCATATGGCAAATTTATTGTTAATATCCTTATTCTAAAAAGGAATAATAAATAGAATCATACAGTAAAAATAATCACTATTTTAAGTAGCAATAACCCCGCAAAAAAAAATTAAATGAAAGAAGATTGAGATATACATATATTTTTGTGACGGTACGCAGCGGTACGGGGTACCGGCACCTTTTTTCAATGTCGGGAAAAATTATTACTTTTCTTGTATTTCAACGTAGTAGTTGAAAGTTAGGCAATCTATCACTGAGTACCTGCACCTATTTTTCTTTTTACAAAAACACCTATATGTGAAAGTCTTAATCATCTAGAGTCTTAGACAGTCATTATTTTAGACTAGATTTAAGTAGAGTCTAGATCTAGTATGACTATTACTATAAAAAAAATTAATCAGTCATTAGACATCATTAGCAATTTTATTATTAGGTCTAGGCATTGAAAAGTAAATCTTTTAATAAACTATAATAGATCTAACTGCAGTGGCGTAGCTACCAATGTGCGGGTGGTGCGGGCCGCACAGGGCACCAAGTGGAGAGGGGTTCCAAAATTCCCCCAGTGTGTATTAATTTCCTATTTCCCTGAGCGTTTCAGTAAAAACGACTAATTGACATGAACAAACTTAAACTACTGTATTTTTAACATGAACTAATGATTTATAAACTAGTCATGTCGCTATTTTGTTTCATCACCTTAACTATTTCTTCAATACAATGTAAGCTATAGAACAGTTTGAATCTGATTTACTAGATTTATTTCGGACACACGGTACATGTTGTTACTACACTGATCGATGCTTTATAATATAAAGAAGAAGAAGATAGGCCAACTTTTTTTACTTCATTGTTTAGTCCACTGGTTTAATCTAGATATTGAGTTTACAAATATATTTCTAAACTCTAGCACTAAACAATAGTCTTAGTTTATTCATTTCTTTATGATTCTTAATAGTTTAATTTTGGAAATAATTCTATTGTAATGTCAATTTTTTTTTAAATAAGCTAACCTTTGTTTTCTACGAGTTTTTTTTTAACTAACTAGTTAATTGTAATACTGTAACGTAAACAAAATAATGAACAATGCCCAAGACTGACTAGTCTGGCTGGCGCCTCAAAACCCTTTTAAGCTCAGACGGAGAAATCGGCATCTCTGGTTCTGTCCGGTCTGTGTAGTCTATAAGGGCCCCATACCCAAATCTATCGGGGTCCCTCATTACCGACCCATCGGTATAGCAGAAAATGGCACCTGATGGGTAGGACTTTAGTGGAGCTGATGCCAAGTTTTGGAGTATGGCAGGTGTTAATCGCCTCTTGGTGGCTCCCTCTTGCCCTATAAGGGACAAGTATTAATACTTCTAATAGGAATTCTATCAGTGGAGTGCCCAGATGATTTTGACAAATTGGCCGCAATGTGGAGGAACGATCGCATTTTTATGCGGTTCCTCTCTCTCCACTGTTGCACTAAGATTGTGGTGGGTAGCCTAGAGTCGCCCCTTTTGTAGCGCTCGTAGGCTGTAAGTAACGCCCTCTTCCTCCTTAAATGTAAAGGGGCCACGTTTGTTAAGATTTCATCATCTTCATTTAAATTCAAAGATGGATTCAATGAGTGGTGGAGGTTAAATAGAAAAACATGAGACCAGCAGAGCTCACATTCAGTCATCGCTTGCTTGGAGGGAACTTGAAGTTCGCCTGAGAGTAGGAAATAATAGTAAAACAAGCCAAATATTTCTCTATTATTTTTGACAGTACACCTGACATCTTAAAGCTGAATCAAACTTCCCAAATTTTACGGTACGTTGTCATGGATAATGACGGGGTGCAGGTTCGTGAGTCTTTTATTGACTTCATCGACACACAAAGGACAAGCATGCTGCTGGAATCGCTGAGATGATTATAGAGAAACTGCGTTCGGATGGCTTAGACATAATGGACTGCAGGGGTCAAGGCTATGATAATGCTGCGGTCATGAAAGGTCAAAAAACGTATTCTAGAAGTCACTATTCATTGCCTGCTCAAACTCTGGAGACATTAACTAGCAGAGATGAAAATTCATCGACTAGATCTGAAGCAGGTGGATTATTGGTTGCTGTTCAGTCTTTTAATTTTGTCACCTATCTTGGATTTTGGGCTCCTGTAGTAACTGAAATTAATGATGCGCAATTCTACCTTCGAGAACAAGGATTGTCTATTCGAGACTGCTCACTCAAACTAAAAACATTAGAGACATTTTTAAGTAGTAATCGAGAGGACATCGCTGAAGCCAGCATTACCTTTGCCGAAAGCGTGTGTTCATATCTGAGAATCAGTACAGAACCTCAAAAACGTATGGGCCATAAGAAAAATATGCCTGGTGAGAAAAGTGACTACTCTGTACTTACACACAAAGAAGAGCTACGAAGGGAAATTTATTCTACCTTGGACAGGATTGTTCAAGAAATAATCCCCCGATTCGAGCAACTTCATAATGTAGCAGACAGATATGAATTTTTGTCGCCTTCCCAGCTATTAAATCCTCAGGTCGAAATCAATCTCGATAGTACTCCTTGCGACATTGATAAAAACGAATTTCTGCTGGAGCGAAACGGTTTGTCACAGTTTTATCAGAAGCCTCCACACTTCCAAAACAAGGACCTGTTGATCTCTTGAAATTTATAAGAAATATCGGCTAGATGATTCAGTCCCGAATATTGTCATCATGATTCGCATCATGATTCGCATAGTTTTGACTATTGCGGTAAACGTCGCTACATGCGAGAGAAGTTTTTTCAAACTTAAAACTGATCAAGAATTACTTGCGATCAACGATGACAAATTTACGACTCACTAATTTGTCCATTTCGTCCTTTGAACAAGAGCTGGTGGAAAAAAATGGATTTCGATAAAATTATTGATACTTTTGCCAGCAAGAAAGAGCGTAAAATTCATTTGTAGTATACTTATGTAAAAGTGATTTTTTGAATTAACAATATTTGATTTATGAATAATTATTATTAGTTATTAATTAGTTAGTTTTATGTTTTTTTTTTATTTTGGGGGGGGGGGGGGCATCAAGATGAGGTACCGCACCAGGCATCATATACTCTAGCTACGCCACTGGATCTAAGTCTAAGTACTAACTTATTAAATTAGTAGAAGTATTATAATGAATATTGTATAGATCTAGATTGACTAGATTATAGATAGATCCAGGGCCGGTCTTAAGCCACTGCAACCTATGCGGTCGCAGTGGGCCCCGCGCTTTCATAGGCCCCGCGCTAAGTATATCTGCAATTGCATAATGATGCAAAATATACGAAAAAGTCGTGGAAATTATTTTTTAAATCTCCTGAAAATTAGACAAAATTGTTATATGGAAAAAACAAATCTTACGCGAAAAAAAAAAGCATTGTCAGCTTTCATATTTAAATAAAAATATAATAATAGTGCGAGTTTTAACCGAAACGAAAGTTCCAATAGAACTAGAATACGTTTTTAAAACGATCAAAACCCGAAAATGAGAACATAATCACTTCTAGTGAGACAGCTGAAACAGATTCTATGGAGAATGCAAAAATTGCAGTGGTGAATGTCGTAAGAGAAGAAAAAAATGATGAAACACTAACAACTTATCAACATGTTGTAAGAAATGAAGGCAATAATGTAATAACTGATCAACATGTAGTTATAGATAATAAGCTAAATGTGGTCGATTCATTGAGAAATCTGGATTATCCTTCCATGTGTCTAGAAAAAAATGGAAAAATCTTGTATTGATTATTTATTACCAAAAGGTCCACCTGAGATTACTTTGGAGAATTTTCCGAAAAATAAGGATGGTAGACATTTCTCTTAAGTGCATTGCAAACCAAACCTGAGTAATGGTGAAAGTGTTTTGCGTCCTTGGCTGATATATTCTTTGTCAGCAGACAAGATCTATTGTTTCTACTGTCGTCTACTGGAAAAACAAAAAAGTTCCTTTTTAAATGAAGGATTTGACCAGTGGCAAAGCTGTACCACAAGGCTAGCAGAGCAGGAAAAATCGCAAAGGCATTTAGAGGCCATGACCAGTTGCTGTGAAGCTTGAGCAAGACTTAGTTAAAAAAAAAACAAGCATTGACAAAGTTCACCAGGAGATGCTTTATTCTGAAACTAAACGTTGGACTAGTTGCAATTCTACGATTTCTAGCGAAGCGCAAATTTAGCTTTTAGAGGGACCATTGAAAGACTTAAAGCGCCAAGTAATGGGAATTTCCAGGTCTAGTAGAATTACTCGCAAAGTTTAATCCAGTAATGGGGAACAACTTCGACGCGTTACCAATGCAGAAATTCATGATCTTTACCTGAGAAAGAAGATGCAAACGAACTTATTACTGTAGTAGCTGATGCTGTTGTAAATATTATCCTTCGAGACATCAAGAATGCAGTGATATTGGATTGTACTCCAGACATAAGTCACAACGAGCAGATGTTATCGGTATCTCTCAGATAAGGGTTAATGTGAAAGAGCTTGTGGGTGTGTATGAACGTTTTAAGTTTCTTCCTGTTGTTTCTTCTTGTGACAGCGAAAAGAAGTTGCCTGGAAACATGGATGATGTTGCAATCTTTCCAGCCAAAAGTCAAAGGAAAAGGCAGTATGATAAATCTGTGGAAAACTTCACACATCGAAAAGCTGAAGATGGCTACAGGATAAAATGCTTCAACGGAATTGTGAACACTGCAATTTACTCCTTGCAGCTGAGATTTGAACTGTTACTGTGACATCTTGTGAAAGTTGTTTCTCACGTCTTAAAGTAATCAAGAATTACTTAAGGTCAACAATTCACGAAGAGAGCCAATGTGGCAATTCTTGCTATTGAGCGTGATCTATGTAGGAAACAGAATTTTGATGATCTACTGTATGACTTCGCTACACACAAGGCTCGTAAAGTAAAGTTAATTTGATCGTGATTTTGTACTTAGTTAAGAATATATAAAATGCAAAGACGAATTTATTTTTTAATACAAAATCTTAATTTTCACTTATTATTCTTATCCCTACCCAGAATAGGCCCCGCGCAATCCGTTTCGCATAGGGCCCCGCAATGGCTAGGACCGGCCCTGGATAGATCTATAGATAGATCTCTAGTCTAGTAGATTAACTCTTTCTCTCCTAATCGACGACACCATCGTTGATTTGACCTTATTAAATTAAATTAATAATAACATTTTGTAACTTGACTTTGAATTATATAAAAGGGAATGCATTTCCCTTTAATTCTATACCAAATACAAAATTTTCTGATAACAAACAACAAAGTTATTGAACCCAATCAAAACAGGGTAGTGAAATAGTAATGAGCAAAATGAAGAATTCCTTTAAAATGTGGAAAAATAATTACGGAGAGAAAGAGTTAAGCATAGAGAATAGTAAATGTATTACAGTATTATTAGACCTATGTCCTATGTCTATATCTAATATATAGCTCCTCCTTTGTAGTCGAAGATGAACACATTTCTCATTTCCTATAGACTCGAAGATGACTGTAAAGTCCAATCCTCGCTTTAAAAAGCTGGCCACATACGTGTCATGGGTAGGTTTGGTCAGCTGCAGATAGGTCTTCTTCTTCTCTCAGCTTTTTGTTGGTTTAGTGGTCTTTCGCCTTGGCCACTCTTCTTGCTTCATATCTTGAGACTTCGAGACTCACAGTTTCTTTTTATGAGGAGCGATCGAGAGTGCTTCCCAGCTGTGAATGTGGATATCGCATTCCTTGAAGGAGTTCTTGAGAGTGTCTTTGTAGCGCTTGTATTGGCCTCCTTGGGAGCGCTTTCCTGCACACAGCTCCCCATACAGAAGTCGCTTGGGAAGGTCATTGTCTGGCATGCGGAATACATGTCCCGCCCATCGAAGTTCGGACCTTTTTACTGTCGCATTGATACTGGTCATGTTGGACAGTCTTAAGATTTCTGTGTCTGGTATGTGGTCGTACCAATGCACCTTATGAATACTCCTTAGACAGCGTAGATGGAAGGAGTTTAGCTTTTTGGTGTGGCGGGAGTATAGGGTCCAGGACTTTGATGCATATAGGAGTGACGAGAGGACTACAGCACTGTAGACTTTCAGTTTAGTGGATATGCTGAGTCCTCTCCGTTGCCACACTTGTTCTTGAAGTCTGCAAAAAGCAGCACTGGCACGAGCAACACGGATGTCCACCTCATCATCTAGGTTGGCGTTTGCTGATATGGTGCTTTCCAGATATACAAACTTTTTGACGTTTGCTAATTGCTGTCCATCTATGAGCATGTCTGGCTCTGTGGCTGATTTATTTGGAGGAGATTGGTGCGGCACTTCTGTCTTTTTCGCATTAATGGTAAGGCCGAAATTCTTGCTGTGACAAGTCAAAAACTCGCTGTCAGAGTCACTCTAAATTATCACAGCATTAATTATTATTTTTCATTATTTATTTATTTTATTTTAATTATTTCCCCATCCTACCTCCTATTTCTTCACCCGCACCACCTTTTCCGCTCCAGGCTAGACTTAGTTGACCACATTGGAGATAACAAGGCCACGTCTTTCGAGCTATCTTCCCTTGACCGGGGCAAAGATACGCACAGACTTTGATCTTATCGGCAGGATGTCTGACAGCCGCAGTGGACACCACCTTGTGTGGAATGCAAGTCACCCCTCCCCCCCCTCTCTCCTATGTCTCTCTTTGATCTAGGAGACCACGAGGACAAACACGCCCATTGACCTCCCAATGTGCGAATCCCATCCCTTGTCGGACTTCACCCACATGTAAGATAATTCTAAGCCTAGGACATTTCCTGTGTCCGCCCACATTTTCCAGGCCTTTGTATATAAGGTAAATTAAATCAGGCCAGACTCTCTTTCATTTCTCATTCAAGCTGAGCTATCGAGTCTGGACTGCTTCATTTATTCTTACTCCTAGAGGAATACCTGGTGCCTCCCTCAGGTGTCTGCCTATTTACCTGCCTATTTAGTGGATCAACGATCTATTTACCTGCCTATTTATTTGCTATCGAGAATCACCTCCTATTTGTGTGCTTAGTGCTATTCAGCACTGCACTTGCCTACTGAGATCTACTCAACTCTACCACTTGGCGCTATCGGCATTGCCCGCCTATTCGACAGCCCACCTGTCAAGCTATTAGGTGCGACGTCCCTATAGATTCAGATCTGTGTGAGACGTCATAGCTACGCCAACCCTCTGCAACTCACTGGACATATCCTATCAACTACGCTGCCCACGGCAGATCAGCTCTGCCCGCAGTAACCTTGTGCCCACGGTAGCCGGCCACCCGCCCTACTGTGCCCACTACAGATATTAGATTTTGGGGATTGAGACTCCACAAGAACTATATCACCGGCGTCCCTCTATCCGCTAGAGCGCCACCTCCAGCTGCAGAACCTCAAGCCAGGACACAGCCAGCTGCGACATCAACAGGAAAACCAGCTAAGTCAGAGGACAAAGTGACATACTCTCTTATTAGGTGCAAGAGTGATGATTAAATCTAATATTATTTAGAGATAGATGCAAACCCTCCCCCTTTTTATTCTTATATGTATATTTATGTAAATAAATATTCTTTATTTTAACTTTTGTATCTATCTTTCATTGCTTTGTCTCGTTGCGTGTCTGCTCCCGATTCATATGCTGATAGGTTGGTGTGTGATAGCTTTAAAAATAATCATCCCCTAGACATTAAACGCGCCAAACACACGTCACATTTCCCCACCTGTCACACTTGCATGCATTATCAAAGAGGATTAAGCTCTTTTGAAGGTCTTCTTCGTTTGCAGCATTAAGGGCACAGTCATCTGCGAATAGCAGGTCTCTGATGCAATCGTATTTTTCATTGGTCCTTGCTTTGAGTCTCTGAGCATTGAATACACTTGCATCGGTGCGATATCGTATACCAACTCCAATGCTTTCTGTGCGAAAGGCATCTTTCAGCATAGCGGTGAACATTATGCTGAAAAGTGTTGGAGCCAGCACACAGCCCTGCTTCACGCCATTTGAGAGAGAAAAGGCTTGGAGTAGACTCCGTTGTCTTGGACTCTTGCTTGCATGTCATCATGGAATAGGCGCATCATTTTTGTGAATTGATCCGGGCAGCAGAATATGGACATGATTAGCCAAAGGCCTTCACGACTGACGTTATCAAAAGCTTTAGTCAAATCTATGAATGCAGTATAGAGATTTGAATTTTGCTCTAAACATTACTCTTGAGGTTGGCGGACTGCAAAGATAATGTCAACCGTATAAAAAAAACTTTAAAAATAGAGCAAATATTAAGCGTACTTGTATCAATAAGTTTGGATCAGTAATGTAATTAATTTGTAATAGATCTAGACTATCAATAATAAATCTGTGGGATTACAAATATTTGTTTGGTGCAATTTCATTTTTTTGGCTTTGTCAATACGCTATGAATCTATCACTTGTCTTGACCAGTTAGGAAAGAGAAAGGGTAGGTTGGGGTATCTGTGTCAATATTAATGTTATTGTTTTTTACATGCATTTATAAAGGAAAAGTTGAAAGACCTGAATTCGAACTCTATGGCTCTAGCCTCCTCAACCAACACACTGTGACAGCGGATCGCTTATAAAAATAGAAGGTTCAAACTTTAAAGCGACCACCACATTTGTGAAGTACAATTTCTTTGTTCGACACCAAACAAAACAATTTATTGTAAATAGCTAATTAACTAATTGGGTTATTTTATTTTTACATTTGTTTTGTCAGGTAAAAGAATTAATTATGCTAAATTTCAGCTTCATTCGAGATCGGGTTTTGGGAGAAATAACGAATACACACTTTTACCACACAGACAGATGTGTACGCTTTGTAAGAAGCAAAAGAAAAAAAATTTACTTTAAAAAAAAAAACATTTACTTAGATTTATACTAATAGATTAACTAATTAGTTAATTTTTGATTCGTATATTGTCACCTGTATGTTTTGATACACAGACAACATCTTGTTAAAATTTTCGCTCACATTGTCATTCCTATTTGAAAATAATTACAAAACTTGTAAATAAAATACAAAGCCATCCCGAAAATAAGCTCATCTTTCAAGAGTTTTGTGAAACTTATTGTAAACTGAGGTTCGCTGGATTTCGAAAGGGAGTTGTAGCCTATTGCTCGTTTTGTTAAGCTCTTTTATACAATTTTGGATTTTTGTTAGAAACAAGAAGATTCATCGGTTGGAGATGACTTAAAGAAGACAAAAAAAAAAAAAAAAAAGATTTGTTTTACATGACAGGAATCTAAGGCAATTCAATGTAACCAGGCTCTGACTACGGGGAAAGAATTTGACTTTCATTGATTAAATCATTTTATTGAGATATTCAATCTATTTTAAATCGTTTAACAATGTCACATAATTTGTTTGTTGAGTAATGAACTACTTCCTGAGGACATCGATGTCTATGCAATTCACCTAACGATGCTCTAGGAAGTAATGACGTAATAAATATAAAAACTGAAATAGAAATAACAATTTTTAAAACATCTGTTCAAATTGAGATGCTGGGGGAAAAATAGATTGACAAAATTACGTCTTTAAGAATGTTGGTATACACAGGCACAACAGAAAAATGGCTGCACTTAAATGTTTTTGTAAAATTCCACAACTGTGGTTGAATATGAAATTAATTTGATATTTTCCATCAAAGTACATGTTTAAACTGAATTTAGTTTGTTACAAACTTTATGAGTAAGCATAATGTTTGTATAATAGTTATAAATTTAACGATCAGTTATTGACAGTATGAAAATTAATCAATAAAGGATATTTTATTCAAATTTGTCTTCTCACGCTTCTTTCTTACTACTTTTCTTAGAGGGGGGCGCTGGCGGATTTTGTAAAAGAAAAAAGGAGAAAAGGGGAGTGGTAGGCCAAAAAAGATTGAAGACCACTGCTTATAAGGCTTGTCTTCGAGTCTGGTCTAGAGACTGCTATAGACTACGCGTTTCAGGCATAGAGAAAAAAATGCATTTTCCGAAGGCCACATTTGAATGCCACATTCTCGTTACCCACTCTTTTATTTATTTTGAAATTGTGTCCTTTAAATAAAGAGGAATCTAAATTTTGTGTTATTAATTGTAATAGGTTATGTTACCCCTTTTGAATGTAGCAAAATGTCAATAGCTCTAGACCTATCTTTTTGATCCTACTAGGATATTTCCTTATGTATTTTTTTAAATATCACTTAGAGGAAAAGAAGGAAAATACAGGAAGTTCTATTTTTGTGTAACTTTAATTTATACTTTGTATATAGAATGCGGCCTTTGCGGGAAAATACTGAAAATAAAATGCAATGGTTTGATGGAAAACTTGTTGTTTTTCGCGAATTGTGGTGGTCAAGTTGGCAATTTGTCAAAACATGGACTAACCAGCGCCTATGAGGTAAAAGGAACATGTGTAAAAAATTGTTTTGCGAATCCGTACGACATTTGATGAGATCTCTTTAACAATCAGTCAAAAGTAACTTAAAAATAAATAGAAGATTAAACCAAAATAAATATGAGAAATTATACATTGTGTGTTCAAGAGAAATATTTGTGGTCCTTCAGTAGCTGTTTAAGCTCCATAACACAACAGCCACAGGATGTCTGGTCTAGAGACTAGCTGAAGAAATACACATCTTTTAAGTTCTAACCAATTCTCATCATCTCATCATCAGTCCCTTGACTTTCGTAGTAGAGGTGCTGTGACAGCTCGTATGGGTGCTGTGACAGCTCGTATGGGTGCTGTGACAGTTCGTATGGGTGCTGTGACAGCTCGTATGGGTGCTGTGATACTTCGCGTTACCCCAATCCCTCCACTTTTCCTGTGCAGCAGCTGTTCTTAGTAGACTATCAGGAGAGAGGATGGTTCTTACTTTGACATTGTCCAGCCAGCTTCTTCTTTAGACGAGCCTTTCTTCGTGCTCCCTCTACTGTACATGAAAAGGATAGTGAGTCATGTCTTACCACATGTCCGGGGCAATACAGTAATCAGGAGTTTCTTCTTTTCGCCAGCCAGTATTGAGAGTGTTATTTAGTGTTTGTAGCATATGTTGTTTTTTTCTCACACCTTATTTTAGCACTTAACTTATTATCCCACTTTTTTTCTTGTTGAAACATTTTTTTGGGGGGGGGGGGGGGGGAAACATACATTATTACTATGTCTTGTCAGGAGTATGTATGTAGAGATTGGATGTATTGTTTTTTTTTTTGTTGAAACTTTGGTATAAAAGAGTTATGTACCTTTGTTTCTCTATGCTCAGGTTTTGGAGGTGAAAAGTCTGCACGTGATGTGAACTGAATGTTTTAGTTTTCCTTGTATGTGACAGAGAGTGTGTGTTAGTCAGTGTTGGTCTTTGTTTCCAGTCCATGGAAGGTTGGACACTTGTTGCTGGGAGTGGACACATACACCAGAGACTATTCAGTTATTAAGTAAGTTATTCTAACAGTTACTTTTGGAGCTTAGTAGAGTAAATGAGATATTGTATTTTGAGACTTAGCGTATTTTAGTAATTCTATCCATACATATATATTTTCTGTGATAACTATTAGTATGGCCAGCGGCATATGGCTGGATATTATTATTATACTTGATTCTATATGCTCATTAAACTACATGTTCAAACTCCACACACCCGCAAGTGAATAATTATCTACACATAGACGAACCCATGCTAACGTCAACCAGTAAAGATGCTGCATTAATACAACTAGAGTGATTCTAGTTATAGTGTTTCTAAATGGTCCACGAGTCAATTAAAAAGAACCTGACATTTTGTTAAATAACTATAAATACAGTTCAAGAGAGTTGTTTTACAATGTGTACACACCAAATATCAAAATGTAGTTGTTACGTCTTGTTACACCAACAATACACCAAAACAACAAAATCATAGTTTATAAATACTTTAATCTTCATGAACACTGCCAACACTATCTAACACTGCCAACACTATCTAACACTGCCAACACTATCTAACACTGCCAACACTATCTAACACTGCCAACACTATCTAACACTGCCAACACTATCTAACACTGCCAACACTATCTAACACTGCCAACACTATCTAACACTGTCAACACTATCTAACACTGCCAACACTATCTAACACTGCCAACACTATCTAACACTGCCAACACTATCTAACACTGTCAACACTATCTAACACTGCCAACACTATCTAACACTGTCAACACTATCTAACACTGCCAACACTATCTAACACTGCCAACACTATCTAACACTGTCAACACTATCTAACACTGCCAACACTATCTAACACTGTCAACACTATCTAACACTGCCAACACTATCTAACACTGCCAACACTATCTAACACTGCCAACACTATCTAACACTGCCAACACTATCTAACACTGTCAACACTATCTAACACTGCCAACACTATCTAACACTGCCAACACTATCTAACACTGCCAACACTATCTAACACTGCCAACACTATCTAACACTGCCAACACTATCTAACACTGCCAACACTATCTAACACTGCCAACACTATCTAACACTGCCAACACTATCTAACACTGCCAACACTATCTAACACTGCCAACACTATCTAACACTGCCAACACTATCTAACACTGCCAACACTATCTAACACTGCCAACACTATCTAACACTGCCAACACTATCTAACACTGCCAACACTATCTAACACTGCCAACACTATCTAACACTGCCAACACTATCTAACACTGCCAACACTATCTAACACTGTCAACACTATCTAACACTGTCAACACTATCTAACACTGCCAACACTATCTAACACTGCCAACACTATCTAACACTGTCAACACTATCTAACACTGCCAACACTATCTAACACTGCCAACACTATCTAACACTGTCAACACTATCTAACACTGCCAACACTATCTAGTTTATCTTCCTCCTTTGTTTGGTTCTCCTCTCTTTTCAAGCACGCATTCGCACCATTCCACATTTACACTACGATGCGCTCGTAACACTCCCCCCCCACACACACACTGGCGGATCCTGGGGGTGGGGAGTAGGTGCGATCGCCCCCCCCCCCCCCCACTCGGACTCACCGAAAGGGGGGCAGACGAATTTTAGTCAAGAAATCACACAATTTGTATACGAATTTATTAGTTATGTTAATAATATATACTAATTATTTATATTTCAACCTATTTTTAGATTATTTCGCCCCCCCCCTCTAGTATGTTTGCCGATTTGGTGGGACGGGGAGGTAGCAATAGCATCAATCCCGCCCCCTCCCCCCGGCCATAAACTTTCGAGTTGGGCGGGCGGTCCAATTTATTTGTAGAATTCACAGCTAGCTAACAGAATCAAGTAAATATCAATATAATTAAACTCGTTATTGATATTTTAACTAATCTTTATTTTATGTCGTCCCCCTGTTAGCCGATTGGGGGGGGGGGTGCGAATACATCTACTGCCCTTCCCATCTAAACCCTTTGAGTGGGGGGGGGAGGCGGTCCTAATTTTATTTAGAAATCATAGTTTGTGAAAAAAATTAGTTGAATTACTATATAATTTTTAATATTATGTCGCTCCCCTTCTGGTATCTTATTCGATTCGGTAAAGTGGGGGGAGGGGGATTGCTTCTACTGCCCCCCTCCCCCACTCTAGCCCTCTGAATGAGGGGGGGGCGTCCTATTTTTGGAGAAATCATAGTTTGTGAACAAAATTAGTTGAATATCTATATAATATAAGGTACATATTGATGTTTTAACCCACTTGTATATTATGACACACATAGTCTCTGATCTCAAATTTTATCATTAGTAGGCCTAAATACTTGCAATCGCCTTCCGCCCATCGGACAAAGAAATACGTTTCTTCTTTTTGTATTATAGTTAAGAAATTACTAAATAAATTGTAAAAATATGTCGCTAATATAATTTATATATGCTATAAATTAAATTCTTATATCGAGTCGCCCCAACCCCCTATTCTTTAATGCCAAGTGCAATCATTAGCAGAAATTATAAAAAGGAGCGAGAATTAACGTTTTCACTCTACCACCCTCTCCCCTTTCCAGATGTTTTCAAACAGAATAGTCAAGTATAGCGACAGAGTTTATGTAATTGCACACCAATTTATTTTAAGAAATAAATTTTTTTGGAACATTTAGAATTCATACGAAATTTTGTATTATAAGAGTAACAATTGAGATGAGTTCGAAACCCAAATATTATTTTTCTAGTCACCCTTTTCAATCTTTTACTCATATTGATATTTTTCTATTGTATAAAACATTTTGAGACTATAGCTCACAATATATACTTGAATCCTAAAAATGCAAAAAATTTAGAGTAGAATCTAATTGGCTCACTTAATTTCTCCTCCAAATTCCGAATTGTTTTTGTTTTGAGCTTTGAATTATAGTTCTAAAACAAAAAATATGTTACAAACTTGCTATTGAACAAAATATATCACTTACAAATGAGCTTTTTTTATAATATAGTTTTCGAATATTTTTTTTTTCGGTGGCGATACTCAAAGACTTAATCTAAATATGTGGGGCTTCTTATATTTTAAAGGAACAACTCGGTTGTATTTACAATGTAGTAAGGTCATGTAACTTCCTATTAGAATATTTTTCAAGTAAAACATTATTCAAAAGGTCTTTTTTGAATAGGATGAATAATTAGCTGTAGTTGTCAGGAGAATGCGGTTCTGCTGTGAAGAAGGCAAGAAAACGCTTTTGGATTAGGGTTTGGAAAAAAATCGTCCCCCCCCACTTCAATATCAATGCAATTCTAACGTTGAATTACATTTATTTTAATCAACTGTGACAGTAACCATCACAATAATAATTTTTATGAGCAATTGATAACTTCTGTTAAAATATATCTCTGTGTAATATTTCTATTAACGATTTGCTAAATATAAATGTATCACATTTCATTACAACCACTCCCCACTCATAATTCAGTGAATTCATACCTGCTCACTTATTAATGCTGTGCACACTCACAACCAACTTCTATTCTTAACAATTCTCTGTGAAATATCTACTACACTCCGTGCCAGAATTTTCTCACAAATGTGAATTCAATAAAATAATTATGTTCTTAACAGAATGAAAGTATTTCTTATATTCCCTACACTTTTCTATTTCTTCCAGCCAAAGTACAGCGTGATAATGTATCTGCTGGAACATTTTGTTTTCCTGGTATTGTCTTTACCTCAAATGTATAGTCCACCAGTTGTAATGCCCACCTAGCAATTCTATTATTACCAAATTTATTTAAATTAACGAATGCCAACGAACCATAATTGGAATTTAACCTCCATCAGATACAAACTGCGCTTTGTTATGTACCAAACAATTTGCAAGGATTAGTTTCCTGCTGACATGAAAAAACATAGTGTATTATATTCTTGCATCCAACAACACCCTATAATTATGGTTGAAATATCTGTTGCCAAAATAAACTTTTTAGTGATATCTGGCAATTTTAATATTGGTTCTTTAAAAAAAAAACACTCTTGATCTAGCGATCTTTGACATTGTTCAGACCAAATTATATTGTTCGATTTCACTTTCTTTGTAAGATTTGTAAGAGGTCGCCACACTTTGTCATCAGTGTATAAATAACAGTGAGACGCCCTTGCACCTTAGCGAGCTGATTACTCCATATGTCCCCCAGAGAGCCCTACGCTCAATGGATTCAACGCTTTTAGTGCTGCCACGTTTCTCCCTCAAAAGCTACGGTCTGCGGGCTTTTTCAGTTCACGGACCAAAGGTTTGGAACTCACTCCCCATTGATCTTAGACAGGTGTGAGCTTGCGCTCCCAGAGCTATTTTTATATGCATTTTTGTTGTATAGGTTAGATCTATTTGTATATATTTTATTTGTATAGGTTATTGTCAGATTTTATAATTGTACTTCCGCATATTTATATAGGTTAGTGTGGGATAATATAAAAGGGATGTACTACATGCTGTCTTAAAACAGTTGAGTGTACATTTGACCAGTGGTCAGTACCATATCTGTCTGTGTGACAGTGAAGATCTTTGTGGTCTGTCGTCTAATTATATTTTTATTCCTGTACCTGGGACGGTCTGCTATTGTTACTGCTTTTAGCTGCTGCAATTACTCTGCTGAAATAGCTGTTGCTTATAACTGCTGTTGTAGATCTATTCTAATTCTAGGGAATCTAGTGTTATTTTTTTTTCTGCTATTGATAGTTTTGTTATTGTTTCTGTAGATCTAATCATCTATTCTAAATCTAATTCTAGGGAAGCTAGTGTTATTTTGTTTCTGTAGTGTTGCCTTATTAGTGGTTTAGTTATAATTTATAGTCTGTTTCTGTTCTTAGTGAATAGTAAGGTACTAAATAAGGTGTTATTGTTTTAGTGTTAGTGTTATGGTTGTAGTAGTAGGATATTGTAGATCTAGACTAGTTAATTGTAGTGTGTTTGTGTAGATCTAGGTCTAGTATAGTAGTTGTAGTGATTTAGTTAGATAGTTGGTTTGGTTAGTTTGTTAGTGTTTGTAGTGGTGTAGATTTAGAGGATTTTAGTATAGTTGATGGGTTCAGTAGTAGTGATTAGTCAAGTTAGTGTATATCTTATATTTTATTATTGATTTATTTTTGTAAATAAAGTTTCTTTTTGTTTTATTTATCGTAAACTAAAGTTTGTTATCTTGTTTTCATTTAGTTAAGTTAGTATAGTTAGTTGTCTGGTTACTTAGGTGACTCTAGCCCCTTGGTCGTAGACCGAGGTTCACAGATTGAGCCCACCCAGTAGCGCAAACATCTGCCTACTGTTAAATAATTTAATGTTGAGCAGCAGAGAATAGGTCTCTCCCACTCGCGCCTGCCTGACCTGCTCACACAGGCAACATGCTTAGCTGCTACACCCCTTTTAAGAATAAAATTAAGACCTATCTGTTTAAAACTTTTTTAGATTAACTGTCATTTTAACTGTCGTGTTTTTGTTTGTAATGTTATTACAGCGCCTTGAGCCTACATTTTATTTAACAGCGCTTTATAATTAAAATTATTAAGAGGTTTAATCATTTCAGCAAAATTTGAGACGAATTTTCTATAGAAATAGCAAAGACCTAAAAGTCTTTGAATTTGTTTGTTTGTTTTTGGTACACTGTTTGAAACTGTTTCTTCCAGTGGTGTAATTGATTTTTTTTTAAAACTTGTATCCCAAAAAAAGAATTTCGCTAATGCTAAATTTTATATTTGTTGGTTTTAATGTCAGATTGTTTTCCTTGATAATAGCAAATATCTCTCTTAGACCCTGTAAGTGTTCGTTCCAGTCCTCACTAAAGATGCAGATATCATCTAAATAGCAAATAGTGTCTCTTCTGTGGCCAAATATGTTTGCCATCATCCTGTTGAAAATGGCTGGGGCTTTTACTAAGTCGAAACTCATCACATTCCACTAATATACGCAGAACGGTGTGTTAAATACAGATCATGGTTTAGCCTCTTCCTTTAAAGGTACATGCCAGTATCCTTTAGAAACATCCAACGTGGTGAAAATTTTAGCTTTTTAAAATGTATTTCCTCCGCCTGCGGCATTGGGAAAGGGTCAAATTCTGTAACTTAATTCATTAGTCGATAATCAGTTTAATGTTGCCACATTTATTTTTAACTAATACAACTGGTGCAGCACATGATGAATTAGTTCTATTACTCCTAATGTAAGCAGCACTTCTGTTTCTTTTTGTAACGCTTCTCTAAGATGCAATGGTACAGCATATTGTGGTAGTTTATTTGGTGCTTTTCATGTTAACTTTCAATGATATTTGTTTTGCCTGGTAGATCTGTAGAAATTGTTCTTAAAATCTTCCAATAATGCTGTAACTTCCTTAGCTCTGTCTGACAAGACTTCAGTCACTTTCACGTTTTTCCATGTTTGACTGGCATGTGTTTCTATTTGTCCCAACTTTTCATCTTCCTCAATGTCTACACTCACGGATGCACCAATGACAAATAAGTCTTCTTTACATGACATCGGAAACTTCAGAATTATACCTCTTTTATGAAAAAAAAATATATATTAAAAAAAATTGTCCTACACGCTCAGTGGCATATCTCAGTGGCGTAGCAAGGTATCCATGTGCCTGGGTTTCTTTTAGAATCTCAAAGGTTTAGTGTGACAAACTAAAACCTGGCCATCCTAGGTGTAGTAATACATTTAGAAAAAAAGATATTTGAATGTCTACAGCACCTTTTACAAACAAGAGTGTCAGAATAGATTGTTCATATCGTAAAACTCTAATCTTGTATGTCTTCTAAAATTAAATAAAACACTTTCTTTCAATGTGACTTAAAGGCTCCTATTAGTCATGGGCACATGAACAAAGAACACCTTCCCACCATGATTGCTACGCCACTGATATTACTTTCACTCGTCTAGAATTTAGATAAAGATAAACTTTTATTTCAATCAATCTCTCAAGTTTAAAAGGAAGAAAGCATGGTATGAAATGTCCACTTAAACTAACATTGCACTTTGACTATTAGTGTTCTCTTCATATTGACGCCAACGCAACACAATATACAAACACAAAGAGTCCATCTTTCTATAATACTATAAAATTGAAGTTGAAACTACTTCATGATTCATTGTGCTACTCTACAAAGGATTGATCTATCAAAGCTTCAAACCACTTAAGTCTCTAAAGATGTTCAGCTAACATTACCTTTCAATCAATCTTTTTAATTGTATTTGTGAAGAAGAAACTGGCTCTTACCCAACACTTAAAACACTAGCGATGTAATGTGGGAAATGTTGTCAAGTCAAACGCAAGTCTCACTATCAGCCATTATTTGCTGTTATTTTTTAAAGACAAAAAAAATTTCGTTCATCTCTAACTGTTCCTAATGATATCATTGAAAAAGCGAACATTGTAATATCTATCTTAAAAACAAGATATTGCAAATTAAAATATTGTTCATAGTTTTAACAACACCCTTGTGGCCCTTGATCATAGTTTTAACATCATTGTGGCCCTTTAGAGAAAAACAAATAAAGAGAATTAAAGAAAAGGCCAAATTCGAAAACAACTTTATAAACAAGTGCCGCCTTAGTGCGCAAAACTTTTGAAGATGACAATATAACCCCTCAATAAACTATTGTATTCCTATCTGGTTGTACACACAATCTGTATATGGATATGCCTCAAAAAAATATCTATAATTTTTTCTTCTTTAAAAATTTCTGTTACAGTTAGGCCTAAGTCTATTTTTATATAAAGAAATGAAAATACGTATATTTCTAAGTCCGACTTTTTAATTTAATAGAAAATAGTATAGAGTTGTTGTTACTACAAAGTTTTGAACATAAAGTGATAAAGTTACATACAACATTTTTTTTTATATAGTTCAGGCTAATGGTGTTGAAGTGTGTACATGTAAAAACTGAACCAAAGTAAAAAAAAAAACTAAATACAAAAGAATACTTTAAAAAAACACAACAACAATAAAGCTTATATTAAGTGTGTCACTTTGCACCAGTCATGTTATTTTATTTGTAATATACCTCAATGTATAAAGGGGACAAATTCAGATTTAAGCACATCTAAAGTCAGTACTATTTCTTTCCCTTGGAAAGTGGAATAATTCAACTTATACTATCACAACAGTAAAGTACTATTTCTTTACTTTGTTTGAGATACCAAACAAAGTAATTTATTACCAATATTTAATTTACTAGTTGGGTATTTTTTTTTTCATTAATTCTAGTGTTGTCAGGTAAAAAGAAATAATTGTGCAAAATTTCAGCTTGATCCGAGATTGGGTGTCGGAGAAATAACGTGAACAAACTTTTGGCCAGACAGACAAAAGCACAGACAGACAGTGTGAGTTGATATAAGCTTTGCAATGTAGACTAGTATTGCTAGCCAAACAAATTTAATAGAAATAATACGATAATTAGAGTAGCAACAATAGAATACTGAAACAAAACAATAATACTCTGTAAACTTTTGTATGTATCACGTAATGACCAGTGTTTCCCAAAGTTTGGTACGCGTACCCCTACGTTACAGGTAGTGTTTCAAGCGGGTAACTGTCGAACATCATTAACTATGCTGATAAAAAAAATCAATTTAATATATTCAGGTAATAAATTGCAATTAGACAATAATAAGTTTTAAATCAAATGTTTAATATTAATATTTCATTTCATATTTTCAAAAACTCAAAAGTCGGTGTTGTTTGACATTTAAAGAATATATTCTGCATAGATCAAATTCCCGCCGACACGTCCCTTTTAATGTCTAAAACGTATATATTTTTTCCAGAAAATTGGGGACATACTTCAAAAGAGTACAAAATAAGTCCAGTAATTCAGTACTAGAGATTTATAGTTTGTATGTACCAATAACCAAGGCGATAATGAATTGTGTGTTGGTTTTTTTTACAAACTTATATCTTACAGAAGGCCTGAACACTGACCTGTAACGTCGCAACTCAGTTATAAGGCCTGCTATAATGAGTGGTCTCGGTCTGTCTGGTACAAATCGTGTACACGTTATTTATCGTTTAAACTTGCAACAATTATTCATTGTTGAAGACAGTACATGAAGCATAAAAAATTACTACCAAGTAGCTCATTAATTAGTGTTAATTAATTTTGTTTTATATTGAAAAGGGGGATAAATCTTGCAGTACTTTGAGATATGACGGTAATTGTGCGGATCTTGATATTTTAGACCATTCAAAGTTCTGATTCAACGGCTCCTTTTTTTCTTTTCCGAAAGCTAAAAATGGAATTTGCGAAAGCTGAGTATCTTGTGATGTTGCCATAGAGTTTTGAGTTTACATATTGTTGACAGTGGTTAGCAGGTCATTGTGGGGTCCAATTGCTGTATTAATCCTGTTTCTAATCCTGTTTCTAATCTCTTCATTCGTGATGCGGTCTTTGTAAGTGACACTTAAGAATTTAACTATATCTTCATAACCGCCAGGTCATTGAGCACATATGAATATTAACAATGCAATAATAATAGCATTAATAAATCTCCGTATCCTGTGGTATCAAGTTGTTAGTAAAATGTTTGTTTGTAAAATGTTTTACATTTTTCGGATGTTCCTTCAGAGTTGAAGACAATTACTTCCTAGTCCAAACCTCCCACAGGACGACGGGGGATGGGAGCGGGCAGGGTTTGAATCAGGGACCATCGATAAATCTGAACGACAGTCCAGCGCGCAAACCGCACGACCAGGCAGCCATCCGTAAATCAATACAACTGTATCGCTGACACTCTCGACACGAGCAAGTCTCTTAATTTTTAGCGGCCCCCGTAAGGGGAAAAAGCCGCTATTAGGTTTGTGCAAAATGTCCGTCTGTCCGTCTACCCGTCTGTCCGTCTGTCACACTCAGATCTCGAAAACTAGAAGAGATATGAAAAATATTATTTCATTATTAAATCCGGCTTGAAAAGTTTAGGTGCAAAGGCTACTTTTGGTTTTCTAAAAGCAAACCGTTTAATTTATAAAATTAATTATGCAAGCGATTTTTTCATAAAAATACACCTATTCTAAAACAATTACGTAAATGTAAGGGAGGTAATGTTACAAGCTAACAAAGATGAATATCCATCGTGTATTTTCAGTATCACTAAGTCAAATATATTTATAAAATGTACAGGAAATGTTCACAACAAATATAAATAATAGTTAAAGATGTTTTTTTCTGGTTAACTAGCTGCTAAAATTAAAAGAAAACATCTCTGTTTGTTTATAAAGGCTAATAATGCACTTTGTATGTAAATATCACACACATTTTTTAAAATGGACTTTTTAAGCAGCGACTTTCGTGCAGTAGCGTAACGTCACAACTTTACCAAATGCTACACCAATTCCTTAAACTTTTTTAAAAAAATCAGATTTTATTATTTTTTTTTGTTTAGTGCCCCCATCCGAATAAAAGAAGCTTATTTTTGTGCGTTTTGTCTGTTGGTCGGTCTGTCCGTCACGATTAGATTAACAAATAACACTAGAGGCTATTGTAAGTCTGATTTAACCTTTAATTTTTCATTCAGAAATATTGCAATAGTTTAAAGTATCTATAATAGATTGTTCCGGATGTTTTGTGAAAAAACAAATCAATGCCAATGAATATTTGTTTGCTCTTCTAAGTTATAGTAGATTTTATTTCCATGCTTAAACGTTGCAAGAAACACATGATCTTTAATATATTGTTCCGGTTTTTTAATGTAAATAGCATATAAATGCTAAATAAAAATATCTATACTGATTTATATTTCATTAACTATAAAGTTGTTCCGGATATTGTTTTAGAAAAAACAAATTTATGTCAAATATTTAAATTTTTTTCAAAAATATCGACAATAGGTTATTCAGGATTTTAAAATAAGAAAGTAATTTACTAGAAACGATTATTGAAAATCAATTTTTAGACTTATTTTACAGTTAATTTTCTTGCCGAAACATAATAAAAGTTGTTTAATCGGTAAAGAATGTTCCGGATTTTGTTTCGAAAAATAAATCGACCTACATTACCTTAATTTTCTTACAAATCGTCGCCAAAAATGATCTGAATTTTATATGAAAAATCTAATAACGCTAATAAATATTTGAAATTCCTCTTCTAATAAATAAAACAAATAATTTTCTCATTTACGAAAATTGGTAGTTCCGGATTTTTTATGAAAAATAGTTTAACTCTATTTATGTAAAATCGCACTTCTCTCTTACACTACATTTAACTTTCTATCTAAAACGTTAAAAAATCTAATTATCGTTAATATTATGCTCTGATTTTTAAGGAAAACAACTTCCTAACACCAAAGTATGGTTTGAAAATCTCCATAAGGGTATGGTACATCTAGTTTTCATAACAGACCATCCCAGAAATTTAATTAACGGCATTTGATTAATTCTTATTTTTTTCTCACTATAAATATATAAACATCCGGAACAATCTAGAATAGAAACTTAAAACTAATGCGATGTTTCGGAAGGGAAATTAATTTTAATCAGATGTTCAATAGCTTTTATTAGTCTTTTTTTCTCGCTATTAACATAATGGACAGACAAACTGACAGACAAAACAGAAAAAAAAAGCGTCTTTAATCCTTTTATATATATATATATTAAATCTAACTAGCCCATCAAATGAAATGCTAAAAGAACAAACTAGGTGCACCAATGTCTATGAACCCTCGAGAAGCTGCTCGTATAGATGACATTTTTTAGTCTAACTAGGATGTGTGACGTAATGAAATATTTTTCCTTTGACGTCATATGGAGTTAATTCTTTAAATGAAATGCTAAAAGATTTCACTCGGTGCACCAATGTCTATGAACCCTCGAGAAGCTGCTCGTATAGAAGACATTTTTAGTCTAACTAGGCCGTGTGACGTAATGGAATTTTTTTCCTTTGACGTCATATGGAGTTAATTCTTTAAATGAAATGTTAAAAGATCTCACTCGGTGCACCAATGTCTATGAACACTCAACAAGCTGCTCGTATAGATGATATGTTTTAGTCTAACTAGGCCGTGTGACGTAGTGGATTTTTTTCCTTTGACGTCATATGGAATAAATTCTTTAAATGCTAAAACAACTCGGTATAGTAATGTTTATTAAACCTCGTAATGTGACTCGCATTTTAAAAGACATAATAGATTTAGATCTAATCTAGATTTTTTACACTAGATCTAGATTTTTTTTACACTAGAGCTAGATTTTTTACACTAGATCTATTTTTTTTTCTTACACTAGAGCTAGATTTTTAAAACTAGATTTAGATTTAAGTTCTAATTAAAATCATTATAGAATCTAGATCTAGAATTTCTTGGTCTAGTTTAGAATGTTTGTTGTTTTACATGTTTCGGATGTTCCTTCAGAGTTGTAGTCCAAACCTCCCGTAGGACGACGGGGAATGGGAGCGGGCAGGGTTGGAACCTGGGACCATCGATGAATCCAAACGACAGTCCAGCGCGCAAACCGCACTACCAGACAGCCATGGTTTAGACTAGATCAAGATCTATAATTTTAATTTCTAGGCTTAAAGTGTAGATTTTTTTTCTTAAGTCTAGATTGTCAATATGTCAATATTGCAATATTATAAAATACTAAAACTAATCTACTATTTTAATATTTAGATTTGCAATTAGTCTATTAAGTGATTATCTAGTGTTTTTTTTTTATATAAATCTTATCTAAATTACATCAACATTATCCCAAATATATATTTTAGATCTAGATCTAGTAGATATAGATATTGAAAGTGCTAAATTAGAAGTTTAATTTAGGTAGATCTACATCCTCATTCTAGTTCCATTTAGGCCTAAATGAAAATGCTCAATACCAAAAGATTATCTATAATCGCTCTTCTGACATATTGTACATATCCGGTAGTTGTCATTCCTTAATGTGTAGGTATATTATCAATAGTAGGCTATTAGTTTGTAACCAGTTTGTCATTAGATTAAGAGCAATGCCTGGTCGTGCGGTTAGCGCGCAGAACTGATTATCTCTACGGTCTCGGTTTCATACCCTGCTCGATGCCATCCTCAGTCGATCTGCGAATATGCGGATCCGACAGTGATCCGTCTCCAACGGGGGCCGCCTCTGAGTTACAAACTCTCTTTGTAATCTTGTTATCTTTTTGTAGTTGTTGATAGTTTGTAGTTATTTGTTTCTGATATTCTTAATGAAAATATTGAAACCTGACATTTTACCTGTCTGAGTGGAGCTTTTTAAGGACCCATTTCGAGTTTGTATTTCTACACTGTCTTTGTAACCTTGTTAGCATTTTGCTTCTTTTTTTAATATTGTTTTGACACTGAACATTCAAGATATAAAAGAAAGTATAAAAAAAAACATCTCCTTATATTAGTGACCATTTTTAAATAGTCTCTTCATTTAAGTATGAATTTAAATTGTCAGTGAAAATGATTGTGGAAACATTTCATCTTGATCCGAGAATGGGAAGCTGGAGAAAAAAGAGTACAAGACTCTAACCAGACGGAGTGAGTTCAAATACGTTTTTTGATACAAATTTAATCCATTTTTTGGGGGGTACGAAAATTAGAGATGGCGGTCACGTATGTCAAAAGTTTTTGGTAAATACTGACATAAACTATAGAGCAATGCACACAAATATATCCTAACTTATAATTATCTTTAACTTTCAAATGTGATTCTTAGATACATTTGATCTCAGCTTCTAAAAAATGCTTCATAAATAACTGAAAGTATTTTCCCTTTTAAAAGCACAGAGATGTATAATTGAAACCAAACCAAATGTGATCAAAAATCTTCACTTAAACAGACGAGAATGAGTTAATGTGAAGAGAACATCGCCATCTTTGTTTGTTTAACTATGGGAAAAGTAAATCTAAGCCAACATTTAAATGTAACGGAATCATCTTCCTTGGTCGAATTATTCACTGAAGAATACAATTTTTTCGACTTTTGGTTCAGTTTAGTTGTGACCAACTGTCTGAATGTTTGGAGCTTTATGACCAACACAGTTAACGTTATTGTGTTTATTAAGCAAGGGGTCAAGAAAAGGATCAACTTTACATTGTTCTGTCTGTCTGGCAGTGACCTCATGGGGGCCATGTTTACAACACTTGCGACAGGAGGATTTGTAAGAGATATTTACATTATGTCCAGACGGATTGACGGCGACTTCTTCTTCACTGTCTTCGTCTGGTTTGAATCATTATTTGTTGACCTCTCAACAGCCTTGACCGTGTTCATTGCCATAGAACGCTGCACCTGCGTCGCGCGACCTCTGCATTTCAAATCCTCCTTTATTGCTCTACACACAAGAGGGATCATTCTGATCATCTTTTTGTTCATTCTAACTAACTACATTCCACTTATAGCAACGCTTGAGCTACACAAGTTTCGTCAAAGCGAAACCAATTCCACAATTTTCATGATCCAATTTTCAAGCATTAATAATCAGCTGCAGCAGTTCAACGAATTCCTCTTTTGTACATCTTTGGCCGCCATTTGTCTGATCTGTGTTTTTGTCTGCGCCATCATCATGTACCGAGGACTGAAACAATCTTCCAGGGTCCGGCATAACGCAAGCTATAACATGAAGACAGAACACACTCAGGTGGCTGTTTTGTCCAACAAAGAAAGACGCGTGGTCAAGATGATATTTTTTCTGGCCTGTCTTTACATGGTGTCAGCAACCCCACGAATTCTGTATTGTTGGGTATGCGCCTTGAATGAATTTGGCAGATTCTATTTGTACCTAGCATATATACACAAATTTACCACTATAATGTATGGTGCCTTCAGTATATTTATATATGTCCCCTTTAGTCCAAGTTACAGAAATGTTATACTTCAATTTTTTCTGCCAAATTCACAAAAACAAGCTTAGTTGAAATAAAGTATTTGTATAATTTCTTTAAACTTATGTTCTGTTATTTTCTCCATTTCTGTTCGTCTGTTATTACCTTAACTAAAGGCTTAATATTCTTTAACGTAAATCTATGTATTACTAGTGTAATGGAGTGTGCTCGTATTCTCTGAATAGAATCTGATGTAATCAAGGGTAAGACCATTAGGTTTTTAAATAGGGGTGATCGGCTGATGAAATTCCATTGGTCAAGTGTTAGTTGAATACAGAAGATCGTGGGCTGTAGTTTTGAACTGAGTTTTATTTCGCTTACATTGTTCTATAGGAGTCGCGGTGGCTGAGCGGTAAAGCGCTTGGGTTCTGAACCGGGGGTCCCAGGTTCGAATCCTGGTGAAGACTGGGATTTTTATTTCGGGATCTTCGGGCGCCTCTGAGTCCACACAGCTCTAATGGGTACCTGACATTAGTTATGGAAAAGTAAAGGCGGTTGATCGTTGTGCAGGCCACATGACACCCTCGTTTACAGAAGGCCACAGAAACAGATGACCTTTACATCATCTGCCCCATAGACCAGTAGGTCTGAAAGGGGTACTTTACTTTTCTTTGCAATATTTTATTATTATTATTTTTTTTACAATACCTCTATTCAACTCTATGTAGAAACTAAAACCCTCCGTGTGGGCTGCGCTCAAAATCCTAGGTGGAAATGGATCTCAAAAAGAATTATAGATAACTCGTTGGCCAAACTGGAAAACAAACTAGTTGACTGTTATAATTTTTCAAAATTTAAAAAGAATTACATTTAAATTTGACTATAGAGAACTAGAAAATCTTTATTTGGAACAGATATTCGAATATTTCTATAAATTTTACTCGAGAAGATAAATCCATTAATTTCTATGTGCAACTATCCTCATATCCTTAAAGAAAATTTTCCACAAGTGTCGACCACCAACGTTTAATATTAAATTGAGTCTTTTAAAGGTTAAAAACAAATCCGTAGAAGCAATTATGCATTACATTGTAAAATAGATGAACTGGATGTCTCTTTATTAGGCAGCCTCCACATCCACAGCCAGGCTTTGTAGATCTAGTCATTTGTTGTCTCAGAATGTAACTGTAACTGTGTCACTTTTTCTGTTACTCAAAGCTGAGTATGAAATATTTTAATGTATCAGTACCAAATATACGACTAAATTATTCATGATTAGCATTTCAATTTATATTTAAAATATATAGACTAAACGAGAACATAGAAGCTATGCTAAAGAAATGTATAAGGAAACAGAAGGGAGGGAACTGAACTATGTTTTAAGGATTATTGTCTTTCCTTAGTTTTTGTTAAATGTCTACTATTTTAAGGGAAACAATTCATCCCAATGTGAACTGACTTAAGTAGCTCCCCTTGTATGTGACATCTAGATGTGAACAATATTTTTTTTTTTTCATAATAAGTAAGAGAACTAATAAAATCAGTTCAAGCATTTAAATGATATTTTCTCCCCACAGTACAAAAATAAAGCTCCTGGACCGGACAACTTTCAAGCTACATTACTCAAAGAAATAAGCAATGAGCTAGCACCAGTGTTCAAAATACTTTTTCCACACTTCACATCATAGGCGTGGCCAGTGCTGGGGATGATGGAATTTTGTGACTGTTTTTTTTGCTTTAATTTTGTTTACTGTAGATGAGATGTTATATTAAACCATCACTTGCCCCAGTGCAGAAACCATGCAGAAATTTAAAGTAACGTGGCCCCACTACACTTAAGGAGTGAGAGGGCGGTACAGATAGTCTACAAACGCTACCAAAAGGGTGATTCGGGGCTACCTACATCTATTCTAGTAAACCAGTGGAGAGAAAATGCGATCTAAATGTGATCATTTTTACACATTGCGTTTAATTAGACCAAAAAAAAAAGGGTTCTCCACTGATCGGGTCTCTCACATTGTGGAAACTGATGAGTTTTACATCCTCTGCTTTCTAGATCGCATGGTCTGAAAAAGGGAAACACATTTCTTCAGTGCCAGAGATATCTGCAGTTTCATTACGGAAATACCAAGAAAACGCAGTTAAGTCATGCTGCCGCCAGTGCTCCGTCGATACAACGTTTGGACTCAGATGGCATGGGGAGAACTTTCTTATATCTCTTCTTTTGTAAACTGGTGGACGTGTTTATCCTGATATTTTATTAAGCGCTAACACTGACCGCGACTCCACAAGTCGTAAATACATTCACCAAGATGACATGACTCTTCAATCTTGTTCAAAGAAACTTTCACATATATCACATCGAAAGACAAAATTTTTTCCCCAAGAAAAAAAACACCTTTATCATATTCAAGGCCTTTACTTAATATAATGATAACTATTAATTATGCGCAAATGAAAACAAATCGTCACAAATAAAATGTAGAATATTGAGTTGCAAGCTTATAAAAAAAAGCATGAACAACAGATTAGCCTATACAACTTTATTACAATAATAGCTTATCTTTATTAACTTAATCTCAGTGGAAGCACAACATGTTAGGTTGCTTCCTAGCAGAAGTTAATTGATTTAAAGGTGTAAAAAAAAACTGGCTTCCATAATATTGGAATTACTCCTCGATTTGAAGAACTGTTCAAGTTTCCAAAGTTGACAGTTACAACAAGGGAATCTCCTATCGCGGTTGCCCCTCTCGCCATCTTGTGAAGCCGCCTCTGCTCCTCCTCTTTATGCTTACTTTATGTGGTCTTGAGGCTATATACTGGTTTTTTTTCCCCAACTTTTGGTATCATTCTTTAAAAGATTCATTTCGTCCATTATATAGGCCTACACCAGCGTATGTAAAGAGTAGTCAGCCTGCATCTTTCCTGACATATCATGTCTCTAGTGGAATAATACAATATATCAACTCCCGTGGCATTAAATGATTATACTTAAACCAGCCAAGGTGAATGCTGATTTTATAACAATGTGGAAGCAGGAGTTTCCTCGTTTCTGATTTTATATTGACACTTTAAAGAATCCATCTTAAAGCAGTATCAAAGAGCAGATAATCTGCGATATAGCAGAATGCTCAATACTCGGGTGCGATCATCATCACCAAACTCCATTTGAATGAGGGCTTCTGAGGCTCAAATCCTCTATAGCAAAAACACTGGACAGAAACCCTTCTGTTTTGCGTAGTATATACATGACACATGGTCGAGAAGTTTTGGTTTCCAGACCTGTCGAGACGGAGATCAGCAAGTCTGGGGCAGTCAAAAAGAATATGAGACACGGTTTCCTCTTCTTTGAGGCAGCGGGGGCCCTGTGAGTCAAAATTTGGCCATAGCCGTGAGAAATATGAGCCAACAGGACAGTGCACTGTGCTATAATAGTTTTCTCAAGCCTAGGACAGCCTGATAAAAACTCACAGCCTGCTCGGTGGGTGGTGTAAGCTCTCAGTGCTGAGCCAAGGAGTCTGTAATAGGCGCTTCCGTGGTGCCTAATGCAGATAAACCAAACGGAGGTGACATTCAACGTAATCCAATAACACCGGCGAAAAGTCAAACAATTAATAGAAGTTAGTTGACGCTGATACAGAATAAGAAGTTTAATAGCAATGAAGGAAACCGTTCATGTCAGCAACTCTATACGTTCATCAACGGTTTCCTGTCTCTAAGGAAGTAGTCTGTAGACGTCGGTGGATATTTCGTTCTATCTAAACACTAGTCAAGTCAAAACTTTCCCTATTTCCGAAATAAATAATTAATTCCTCCTCCCCCTGCCACTAAAAAAATTGCTTGTCAATTTTAGCGCCCCCGAAAGGGGAAAATATGCTATTAGTTTTGTGTGGCCTGTCTGTCCGTCTGTCCCGTTATATCTCAGAAACAAGAAGAGAAAATGAAAATCGGACATCATGATATTTTAGATCATTCAAATCTGATACAACGGCTACTTTTTCTTTTCTGAAAGCTATAATCTAATTCAATCAAAATCAAAAATACACTATTTTTACAACTATTCACTATTAACAGTAACAAACATGTAGGATAGAATGATATTAAACTGCACTGCTGTAATATTCTTGTGATTACCCACAAGACAACGTTGATGCGAAGGTTGAGCTTGTTGTGTTTCATAAGCACTGGAATTCTCTAGGCAGTCTTTGCATGATAACAACGAATGTCATCTTTTTCATCTAGTCGACTTCTTTGAAAACTGAAATGCTGGAAAACTTTGTTTCGCAAGACAGACACAACGGGATAGGTCTGAACTAGGTCCAGAATCGTGTACCTGACATTGAAATCATTTGTTGCTACATCACTATTGATGAGTTCAATCAACGTTTTCTTAGTAACATCTTCCACTTGGAGTGGGAATAGACTCTTTATTAAGTATAAACAGTAAGTCCGGCGGATTTGAAAAGTTTGAAATTTCGTCCGCAAGCATGCGCAAATTGTTATTATAAAGAAATTATCATTGTATTCTCATGAAGTAGATAATAGGCTATTGGAAACATGGAAATATTTGTTTTCGACCGATTACGTTTGCCAAAGATGAATTGTCATTTGGGAGGCTCGGATATTTTTAGACAAATCGAGTCATCTTGCATTTGCACGGTGGCTGAGTGGTTAAGCGCTCGGCTTCCGAAACCGGGGTCCTTAATTCGAATCTTGTTGAAGACTGCGATTTTGAATTTTGAAATTTTTATTGCGCCCCTGAGTCCACCCAACACAAACGGGTACCTGACTTTAGTTGAGGAATAAAGGCGGTTGGTCGTTGCTCTGGCCACATAACACCCTTCTCGTTAACCGCTGGCAATAGAAACAGATGACCTTAACATCATCTGCCCGATAGATCGAAAGATCTGAAAGGTAAACTCTAGTAGGCCTATTCGTTTCAAAGGTTTGGAAAAGAGAAAAGCATGTTAAAGATCGTCTAAAATACGAAGTATCATTTTGGATTACGCTCATATGATTCTGTCATTTCCAATAGACTATTAGATTAACAAGATTACAAAAAGAATTTGTGTGTTCGTGTTTTTGCGCCCCCCCCCCCCCCCACCTTCCCTCACCAATGGATCAGGAATATTCAAGCCATAGTCTTGTTTTGATCGTTGAAAGTAATAAAAATTAAAACTCTCTGGGCACTAAAATAATAATTAAATTAATTTTTCACTTTCGAAGCTTAAATTTTTCAAAATGAATTGTTCTCAAACATAAGTCAGCTAGTTTTTCAACTACAAGTTGTTGTTCTGTATTTATATTCATTAAGAAAAGTTCTCTATTCACACCTAGTGATCTATGGGGCAGAGGATGTAATGGTTTCTATGGCCCACGGTGAACGAGAGTGTCACGTAGTCACCATAACTACCAACCACCTTTACTTTTTCCCCAACTAATGTTATTTACTTATTTGAGCTGGCTGGACTCAAAGGCTCCCTGCAGATCCTGGATGTAATTATTCCAGTCTTCACCAGGATTCGAACCTAGGACCCCCATTTCGGAAGCCAAACGCTTTACCACTCAACTACAGCGCCTCCATATATTCATTTAGCGTACACTAATTTTTTTAAAATATATTTTTTAAAATAATAATTAATAACCTTATCCATACATTCAAAATTAATAAAATGTTACGTATAATAAAGAGAAACTAAACTTTTAAGTACTAGTAAATTAATAATGAACATTAAAATGCAAGAAAAGTAATAATTTTCCCTACATTGAAAAGGGTACGCCGTACCGATGCGAAACGTCACAAAAAAGCACTGCTTTTTCCATTGTGACCTCCGATGAAAATGTTTTGTACCAATGCGCGAATTTATGAATAAAGCTTGAGTTATTAATGAAGAAGTCTGTAACCTTTTTAAAAAAACTCCCCTGAAGTTTTTCATTTAAAAGTGGTGTTTTTTTTTTTTTTGTTGTTGTTTTTCTTTTCTTTTTTTTTTTTAAAAATCTACTAGCATAGATTATTTTTAAAATAAAATGATTCACTTTCGGAAAAGAAGTAGCCGTTGAATTAGAACTTTGAATGATCTAAAATAACATGATGTTTGATTTTCATTTTCTCTTCTAGTTTCTGAGATCTAAACAGGACGGACGGACAGACAAACCACACAAAACTAATAACGTCTTTTCCAATTTTGGGGGCCGCTAAAAATTAAAATATATTGTGCATAATTTTATTTACACTGAAGTGTAATAGCGTCCGCGCACATTTTTTCTCTTTCAATATGGTCTACTCGTTAACAGGTGGCCATACAAGCCGATACACCATCTGCCCAATAAATTTCAAGGTCTGAAGTGAGACTCTTTTTTATTTTTGTATTTTTACTACCCCTTTAAATTTACATTAACTTAATTGAATCGCTATATAATACACGTGTTTCTGATTCCATTTATAAGTCAAATCAGCAAGTTCCCTATTCATCAGGATTTTGAAATATCGCATTGTTCAGCTTCTGTAGGGATAAAAACAACAACAAAACACACAGGCACACAACACGTAACATTAAGGTCCACTTCCGGTGATCATTAAAAAAAACGAAACAATAAATGGGTCAGATTTTTTTGGGGGCATGCGCATTAGTATTATAGTAGTTCAGAACAAAACCACCAGAATAAAGTAGAAATGTTTCATTGCTTTGATTATTACCGGCTGCAGACTTTAATGTGAACATATTGTCTTGTATATAGACACGAATTTTACTCAATATATATATATATAGACTAGATCTTTGACCTATAAAAGGTGAGCCAAATTTGTTTTTTAAAGATTTAGTTCTAGCATTATTTATGGCAATAAACAAAAATCTATGTGGGTACACAGCACTGCACACGGTTAGTAACGCAGGGAAAACTCAGGTTCAATTGTTGTAATTTTTCAAAGTGTAATTTAAAAAAACGAATTGAATTTTATCTTAAAGTATATAAGTGGTGGGAATATGGAATGGTGTAAAATGTTTCTTTTTTTAAACCTTATTGTTATTAAGAGTAAAAATATCGATTTTTTTTTAAAAGTCATATGCTTCATAATGGAAGAATTGTCTTTACAACATATCAAAAAAAGACAAAGATAAAGCACATTTATAAATTTAAATGTTAGGACAAATCCCTAGTGCAATATATATATATATATATATCATAACATTTAACCGTAAAACTTCTCATCGAAGTTTCAAAGAATGTTACTTCTACTTGATATTTTTTAAAAATCATAATTGGTTAGACGTCGGAAAAAGAAGAGATGATTAGATTTACTGACTCTTTAGCTATTTCTATTTGACAATAAATTCAAATGTGCCTTGTATTCTATATTTATAATATATATAGTAACTAGCCATATATAGCCGCGGGTCCTAATTTTCGTTTCACTGATATAGTGTATTAGAAACAATTAAACAAAATTTTTTATAGTTAAAGCGAATGCGTGAATTTTAAAAGTATTATGAATTTAAACAAATTTCGTATACATTGAAATGTTGTTTTGGGATCTTACTAATTTATTAATATAATTTTTTAAAAATAAGAAAAGATGGACGTAAATAGCTTGAAAGCACAACAACAAAGTCCATTTTCACGTTAAAACAATTGTACTTTAAAAAATAAAATATTTAATTTTTAAATGTTTTCGTTAGGGCCATTTTCTTCTTTAAACTCTTCGCCATTTGTTTTTAAAATACATGACGTCATATCAAGGCCGTTGGTCTCATCCCTTCCCCAACAACAATCTGCTTGTATTTCTCCCTCCCCTTCCCCTTGAATGAGCCCCTATCCGGAATACCATTCAACAAGTCAACAACGCTTTGGTCAAAAAAAAAGTTGTAGGCCTCCATGCACAAGGTCAGCCAATCGCTAGTGGCTATCTTCTAGTGACAGTATTGTTCTTTTCCAAACACAATGTGGTTTTAGGCGAACACCAATCTTTTATTTTTTCTAGCCCCTGTACCTGGAATACAATTCAGCCATTCATAATGATCCTTGGTCAAACAAGTTTTAGGCATACAAGGTCAGCCAATCGTTAATGGCAGCTTCTCTATTTACCCACCACCGTCGTACAACTGCGACACAAATGTTTAAAACATGAAATAAGCTGACTTGGTCTTGATGACATTGACTTGACTGGAACAATGACAGGCTTCTTAAAGTGTTGGTTACTCTCGAACCATCTTTATCTCCAGTTTAAAAAATCTCAGAAGAGAACAAGCTGTCAAGAAAAAACAAACTCGAGAGTAATGGCGAGAGGCCTAAATAAAGATTTACTTATGACTCTCTAATTGTGAAATGAAACAAAATGTTTATAAAAACCTTCACATTCTTCTATTTGATGAACATATTTGCGACGTCTTTTCATCCCCCACCTCTTGTGGTATTCAGGCGAAACCAAACTTACAAGATTTATTATCGCACAGAACTTCACAATATTTGACTGAACCTGGCACCTGGCCACGTGTTAGATCTGCAAACACACCTTTGCATTACCCACCCTCACCTGTCCTAAAAATGACCCTCGCCAATAGTGGTCCGGATGTTGTTGTGTTTTCCATATGTATGTTAATTGTATGTTCTAAAACAGTTGTTCACTCCTGCTGCAGTCATTTCAAGTTTGGGATGTTTTTACTTCACATAAGGAAGCTTGATAGGCCCACACACTGTTACAGAGTCATTATATATAGATTAATTAGCTGGGGCGGACTGATTATATAAAGACGAAGGATGGATGCCATGTGAAAGAAAAAAAGAAAAGAAACATTCTAAAGGGAAAGACTCTATATATACAGCCTCACCACCCAGTAGAATTTCCTTCCCCTTTCCGACACAAAACAAAATAATTAATTACGAATAATTTATGAACTAATTGGTTAATGTTTTGATTCATTCAAGGCTTGTTAGGTACAATAAAACTTTTTTTAGAATTTTAACTTTATCCGAGATTGGGTGTCAGAGAAATAACCATAATTATAACAATGCTGTGACAATAACCAAACAGACACAAAAAAACCAACAAATCCTATAGTGATATCTGTTAGTACATTTCCCGGGCATCTCTCGCACCATTTACACACTGCCACGTGAGTCTTGCTTCGCTTTCCGTTTGGTCTAATCGTTCCTAACGATTTGGACTATTGTTCCTAGCGCTTTGTCGTTCCTAGCGATTTGGACTATCGTTCCTAGCGCTTTGGACTATCGTTCGTTGGTCAAAGTGGTTTCCGTTGCGAACCCTGTCTGCCGACTTACCCCGTTCGACCAAACGTCAACAGCATTAGGTAGTTTGACTAGGATTGGCCACCATTTCAATAGCCTCGATAACAACAGACTGAACTTCAGAAACCAGTGTCAAAAGTAATTTCCCCTGTTGTAGGCGATTGAAGGCTTAGCTGGTGACACAGGGCCGGTTTAAGAAGTAATCGGTATCCTGAATCTCCTTTGTGATGATAAAATTTAAAAATTCTGGCTCAAAAAATAATTGTACCTTGTTGTTTAGTATTTGCAGATAGCCAGATATTAATTTAGACAATCAAAACAAAACCAGAGCTAAAATATTCTTTGTGATGGGTTTGATTCGGTGGGTGCTGTGATTTTGTAATCTTTACTTAATTGTAAGTAATTTATTTGTGTTTTTAGACATTTCTTTATACAGCATCTAATTTAAACTTTCTTTACTTTTTCCTAGGTAAAAATCCTTTAATGTTTTTGTTTTTTTTTTAAACCCATTGTGTTACAGGCACTGACTAAGACAATCTCAAATTGTTTTGTAGTCGTCTGTATCCATATAAAGAAATGTCATTTCTGCTCGGTAAGCTTTCGTGTTATAGCCTATAAATAGATTGTGTTTTCTATTGCACACGTGCATTAAAACATTAACAAAATAGATCTAGACATATCTAACATATCTATCGTCTCATATTAAGTTTTATGTAAGCCCTGCAATACGTTAAAAAATGAATTTCTTGTTTTTTCTTTTTTGCAAGATTTTTTAAAGAAGTGGCTCAACTTTTTTACAAGTGCTGTTGAAATCCTTATCCAAAGATGCCTCGGTTGCTACGATTCTGAACTCGAAGCCTTTAGGAAAAGTCTAAGTATGTGGAATTTATAATTAGCTTAACCTTTTATGTTCTAAATTTATATCATTTTTCACAATACCTCTATTCAAGTCAGAACTTCATGGAACCTGAAACCAGCCAAGAACCAGCCTAGATTCTTATCATATGGCATACAATTTGTGGGCCGGATTGTATAAAAATGCCTGGGCCGATTTTGACACAGAGTCCGCACCTGTAATGAACATACCAATAAGTAATCCTATCATACCTATTGCTCGCTGGTCGAATCAGTAGCATCGTCCTTTATAGAAGCTTACGGTGTCACAGGTTCGATACCCAAATATGTCTGAAATTATTTTTTTAAATTATCTTATTATATTTTAAGTTTAATAATGGATGTATTGTCTTTTTTAAAAATGTATTTTCTTGTTTTGATTCATATTGATCAAGTTTGTTACTGCAAAAAATGTATTATATTTTTAATCACATTATTATTAACAAGAAAACAGAGTGACTTCATTATTTCTCAAGATAACTGAATCAAGGAGAAATGTATGTGAACATGTTTAGAATGAGTCATTAACATTTAAAAACTCAACTCAGCGTATATTGCTTATGATACAAGTAATGATTACGCATCCGTTTAATTATTTCTTTTTATTATTTCTAATATAAGTAATAAAGTAAGTTTGGACTTTAAAACTGATCAAGGTCGTATTGTACCTGAGCTGGTGAAAATAAATTTATTGATTAAATTAAATAAAAAGTAGTAAAAAATAAAAGGAAAAAAATATATTTTTGGGGGAATAAAAGATAAAAAAAAAGATAAAAAACTGCACGACCAGGCAGCCATCCGTAGCGACATGTGAATACCATTTGTTCTCCCCTCCCCCTCTTGTTTTGTTCGTGGGGTGATTATCCGCAGAAATAAGAGAGTGATCTTTCCTTTACTTCTTGCTTGTTCAAACTGTTAAGCTAAGAAGAAAATTATATATATATATAGATAGATAGATGCTACTTTGTTTATAAAAAAATATGTGTGTCTATCATGGGCTGGTTTAAATAAGCCTTTAGTGTGTCTATCATAGGCTGGTTTAAATAAGCCTTTAGTGTGTCTATCATGGGCTGGTTTAAATAAACCTTTAGTGTGTCTGTCATCAAAAGAAGAAAAAAAAAAAAGAGATGTCCGTTTGCCGAATAGTAAATGACCGAGGAGACTAAAAGTATAGCTCTTATTGAAGATGCTTGTTAAACCCGGATTAAATTGTTTATCTTTTAAAATTTGTGTCATTTAGAATATAATAAATATAACTCTAAGTATTTGTATTCCAGAAGTTGAAGTAGATTTTGAAAGCTCAGAAGAAACGTGTACGACAAATCCAGGTCATAGAAACTTCATTCCTATTACAGAACTGAAGGCATCACATTTTCCTGTCAAGTACCAAGATCAAGACCTAGTAGACACAGTCAAAAGTTTAGGTGATGTCACAGTCAAAATCAATGTTTCGGTTTTAGGAAGAGTCAAAACCGGAACTGGTAAAATTTTTTGTGTCACGAAAGATAACTCCAATTGTACATGCCCTTGTTCAGATTGTAGGAGCTCAAGAAACCCCAGACAAACTTGGTGGGAGATAGAGGTCCAGACATCGACATATGTAGTGAAAAATATTACTGAGGCTAGAAACTCTAAGTGTAGACTTTTTTACGACACTGAAAACAGCTCTTTGGTCAGCGTTGAAGGTTTCACGGTCGTAAAGTTCTCACTAAATAGTGAGAACTGTAGACTCATTTGTGTTACTTGTGATGAAGAATTAGCCAATCGGCTGAATCAATTGGTTGATAACTTCATTGTTCTCTATGAAAAAACGTTTGATAAATTTTGGAATCCAAAAAAAAAAGAAAAACTAGTCATCATGGTATCTCATCCTCATGGTGCCTCCAAGAAAGTGTCTATTGGTAAGACAGGTAAAAGAATAAAAGTCTCTAAAAATTATAGTGCTTTAACTTACATAATAGACACATGTCCAGGAAGTACTGGGTCATATCTATATACCTTGTAGGATGCTATACCCCTTAGAGTCCTAAATTGTGGAATAGGAATCTTGATAGCTTACAAAAGTGGCTTTATTTCAAAAGCAAAATCCAGTCAAGTATTAGCCTTAATAATTTATAAGTGATTAAAAAGTTGTGTTAGTATTATAAAATTAGTTAAAACGCCAATGTTTTATTTTCACTCTACGCTTTTTTTTAATTCTTATCTACTTTTGTATTCCCTTCATGTAGCACATGCTACCTTACTACTTTGTAATCATCTGTTAAGACACAGCGTTTTCCATTAATAACATCGAAATCCGAAATACATTTGTTCAATGAAAATTTTAAGAATCGTTCTATTATGCTTGATTTTTTTTTAGTATTCATCTTGTGAGTGTGCTTGTGCATTCTTTTTTATTTTGCCACATTATTGTTGTTGTTTTTTTATTGCAGTTTTTTTTTTTAGCAATATTTGTGTAAGAATGTAAGTAAATATATAAAATGTTTGATATGTATTTTCTTTAACATAATATTGCTTTCGCTATCCCACATATTGAAACCTTATGAAGGTTTGTAAATAAACAGTATATTGTTATTTAAACAATAAGAATGTTTTCATAATAAAATCTTATTTTCATGTTATTCTATAGCAGTGGTTCCCAAACTTTTTTGTCTCGAAGACCCCTTGCCATGTTTTCTGGTTTTTAGTAGACCACCTGTTTAACTTGCAAATTTTTTTCAAATTCATTAACATTTTTTTAAAACTAACTTCTATCTGTAGAGATTTGAAAAGTGAGAAAGTAATTTAAAGCTACATACAAAGTTATAGAGATCTTTTTCTTATTGATGAAATTCTAATTTAAACCAATTAAAATAAAAATTAATATATACTGCTGGAATCACCAGACAGACTGGACTTTTTTTTTGGCAGGTTTATCTTCCGTTGCTACGAATATTTTGTTTCAAATAGGAATTTGTTGTTCTATGAAGTAGTGCTTCAAACATTAAATATTAACTAATTTGCCTTAAGTATCATTGTAAAAGTTTTCCCAAAGAACAGTTTATCGTGCATTTCTTGATCTTTCACGTGTGGCTCAAATATTGAGTCCGCGAAGATGTTTTAACTAACAGCAGAAGGGGCGAAGCCAATAATCTTCGAGCAGGAAGGGCTCATTAGCCTTGGCTGGCTACCCACCTAACAGAAGTAAAACTGAATTTAAAACTTTCCTTTCTTGCAACTCAAACATGGGAAAGGTTTTGTGGGTCAACACTGAGGAAAAATAAGGAGCCGGCGACCCTAATGCAGTTTGCAGCACACATCACTACACCCTGTCAGGGCCTGTGACACCACTGATCCCAAACTGTATATATGTTGTTTGCGAAGAATTACATAATAAGCTTTTAATTTTATAACTCATGCCACCGACATGTCATTGAACTGTAGTGTTGCTCAAAGCAATTCTTTTAATATCAGATGTAGGTTTGTGTAAAACAGTTTTTACAACTACAACGGCTGGTAAAATCAATTTTTTAGCTTTAGTGTCATAAAAAAGTAAAGTTTCCCTTTCAGACCTTGTGATGATGTTAAGGTCATCTGTTTCTTTGGCCAACAGTTAACGAGCAGGGTGTCATGTGGGCAGCACAACTACCAACCACCTTTATTTTTTCCAATTTATATCAGGTACCCATTAGAGTTGGGTGGACTCAGGGAAGCCCTAAAAATCCTGAAATTCAAAATTCAGAGATTCGAACCCAGGACCTCAGGTTCGTAAGCCAAGCACTTAACTACTACCACCCTATTTTGCTATAAGTAAACAGATATAGTAAGACGCCCACAAACCATCATATTTTCTATATGTTGTCGAAGAGATATTTTGTGGGTCTCTTTTGAACTTTATCTCTGAATGTTCGAAAGTTTTTCAAATCTTTTTGTCAGGGTGACATTGTCTCTGATGATCCTCCAGCGTAATTAGTTTCACAGCGTTATAAAAAAAAAGGCATGTTTGATAAGGAAGGAATGAACAATTTAAATAATCAACGCTATACAATTGACATTTCTTTTAGCTAAACATTACTTACATGCTGACAAAATTAAGTTGTGTAAATAATTATTGAAATACAACAATTTTTCGTTTGAAAAGAAGAATAAATATTGAAAGGATAAACTAAGGTATAAATTTAATATTAGTGTGAAGAATTACATTAATGGGATGTAAAAATTGAAGTCACTGGCTGCTTAAATGAAATCTATTATCGCATGGACATGTCATAAACCCCCAATTTATTTTTTCACTTTCGTAGACCATATAGACCACTTTGGGAATCACTGTTCTATAGAATATATTTCTGCAAGGGTAAATGGATGGCTGCCTGGAAGTGAGGCGCTCGTGCTTTATTGTCCTTCAGACTTCTCGACAGTCCGAGACCATTCCTTATAAAAAGCCTGAACACCAACTTGCAACGTCACAACCTGTCAGCAGTTTTGTTAATACTAGTAATAATCTGTATTATTCATTAGGAAATTTGTCGTACAATTTGTGCATTACACCAAACAAAACATTATAACTTTAGAAAACCAAAATAAACATTCACACTCATAATTTACATGTGAAATGTTTATATCAGATAGTTGAATTATATTTAAGGATTTGATAGCCATAGGAGAAAAAAGAGTTTCTGTGTCTGTCTTAGCTATTGGTGTCTTGTATCTCAATTAGGATGGTAAAATCAACAACAAATTAAGACAATTTGTTGTCCATTTTTTAACGCTCGCTATTTATAAAGGTCACATCAAGGCCGTTAGTCTCATTCTCTGCTTCCCCAAGCTCAAAGAACAATCTGTTTGTACTTGGCCCTCCCCCTTTACTGGAATTCATTATTTAAACAAATGTTTCCACAAGCGTCGACCAAATACTTTTAATTGGTTTAATATTAGAGTTTTTAATATTAGAGAATTAGATGAATTACAGAAATGGGAATCAAATTGGAGCATGTCTTTCCACCCAGAAAAATGTCAGTTGTTAAGTGTAACAAAAAAACTAAAACAAATTAATTCCACTTATCTTATTCATGGCAAACCAGTAACACAGACTAAAAACGCAAAATACCTAGGTGTTATAATAAATGAAAAACTGTCATGGAATCCACATATTGATGAAACTATAAAAAAAATCAAACAAAGCATTAGGGTTTATTAAAAGAAATTTCTATAAATCAAATAAGAACATAAAACTAAAATGTTATTTAACCTTGGTTAGGCCAATTATAGAATATACATTCTCCGTTTGGGACCCCTCAACTCAAGATAACATTAAGAAACTGAAACAGACACAAAATAGAGAAGTGAGATTCATAACAAACAAATATTCACATTTGACTAGAGCAACACCTTTAGTAAAATCACTAAATTTAGAAAGCCTTCAGGACAGAAGACTCAAAAGTAAAGTAGCAATTATATATAAAACACTGAACCATAATCTTCAAATACAAAAACAAAATTTAATAAAATACTCTGAAAGACACAAAGATAAAGGCACACTTCTCATCCCATATGCTAGGACAAATTTGTACAAATACTCCTTATTCCCTAGTGCTATTAGAGCATGGAATGGGTTGCCTGAGATAGCCAGGAAGACCAGTGACTTGGCATAATTTAATTCATTGGTTAATATGCATGACTAAATACATGACGCGTTGGACGTAATCATCTTCTTTTTTGGAGTAACGTCTGTATTATATAAGATAAGATGAGTTTTATACAGATTAAAATAAAAACAACGTTAGAAGCAATGTCAATAACAATACAAATTTCACGGTGTAAAATAGATTATCTGGTCTATGGATGCCTTTTTATTAAGCAGCATCCACACCTACAACCAGGCATTGCAGATCTAGTAATTTGTTGTTTCAGAATGTAACTGGTTTATGTCACTTCTGTTACTCAAAGCTGAGAATAAATGATTTAAAATGAATCCGCACAAAATTGAAAATTAAATTATACATGATTAGCAAGTTAATTTATATTTTAAATATATGGATTAGATGAGAACATAGATGCTATGCTAAAGAAATGTATAGTGAAACAGAAAGGAGGGAACTGAACCAACTTTTGAAAGGATTACTCTCTTTTCTTAGTTTTTTTGTTAAATAAGTCTACTATTTTAAGGGAAACAATTCACCCAAATGTGAATTACCTAATAAAACTGACTTAAGTAGCTCCCCTTAGAATGTGATACCTATATGTGAACAACGGAGAAATATTTTTACAATAAGTAAGAGAATTATAAAAATCAGTTCAAGCAGTTAAATGACATTTTCTCCCCACAGTACAAAAATAAAGCTCCTGGACCGGACAACTTTCCAGCTACATTACTCAAAGAAATAAGCAATGAGCTAGCACCAGTGTTCAAAATACATCTTCCGTACTTCACATCATAGACGTGGCCAGTGCGAGATGGGGGGGGGGGATAGTTTTTTGCTTTAATTTTGTTTACTGTAGGTGAGATTTTATATTAAACCCCAGCGCAGAAACGCTGCAGAAATTTAAAGTAACGTGGCCCCAACTTAAGGAGGTACTGATAGCCTACGAACGCTACAAAACGGGTAATTCGAGGCTATCTACATCTATTCTAGTAAATCAGTGGAGAGAAAAGAATCGCATCAAAATGTGATCATTTTTACACATTGCAGTTAATTTGACAAAAAAAAAAGAAGCTCTCCAGTGATCGGGTCTCTCACATTGTGGAAACTGATGAGTTTTACATCATCTGTTTTTATAGAACGCATGGTCTGAAAAGGCAATTACTTTTATTATTGTTATTATTCTGTTGGTGCTGCGGAGAAAGGTAGTAGTGTGTGTGTGTGTGTATATAGTTAACCGACACAAATCTCCCCTGGCCAACCCAGAAGAACATTTAGAAGAGTTTAGGGAAGGGAGATAGTTATATCCCAGCGTCACACTTTGTGCTTAGCACTACTGTCAGGCCCAGGGGGGTAATTGTCCCACTCTCAAGACCTGGTAATTACCTCTTTAACTTTTTCCCGCTATCCTGATAAACTCCTCATGATACAGGATACACATTGCAGTGTAAACTTGTCAACTTTTCCCTTATCCTGATAAACTCCTCATGATACAGGATACCCACTCCAGTGTAAACCTGTAAACTTTAAATTTCACCAGGATACGAGCTTCCAAGTACGTTTCGCTCATACAAAAAGGTGCCTGGCATTCAAGTGTCTGCGAGCAGCCACAAAATGTTGTTGGTCTCCGTGTCCATTTGTACACAGAGCACGGCGTAAGTCAATCAACACAGGCCAGACACTTCCAAGGTGAAAGGGAGGAGAAAGGAGGGGGGGGGAGTGAAGTGGCGTGTGGTCAACATGGAGGCAGTGACCTTGACATTAGCATTGATTCTGTATCTACCGAGTGATGTTGGTACAGTATTGTCTGCTAGATACATCGTTCACCAATCGCTCTTCAGGAAGATGAGAACTAAATATAGATATTTTATTTTACAGTGAGCAGGTGGTAAGTTTAGGAGTTGGAACAGAGAGAGAGAGAGAGAAAAGAAGTAAAAAATAAAAAAAGGGGGGGGGGATTCAGAACTTCTGATGTGGCGAAAGATGTTTTCTAAAATCTTTTCTTACCCGGAACTCTAAAACACAAATCCGGCTAGTTCTAACCCGATATATGCCATTAATATTAAATTCGTCTTTTGGTTTCAAGCTTGCAGTAGGGCGGGTTGAGGAGAAACTTGTTAACCCTCTTCCACCTCTTCCATACACATTTGTTTTTTTGTTTCTTTTTTTTTTATCTGTCAGTAGTAAAAAGCAAGAGAACATACAAATACTTTAAAAAAACTTATATTAAATGTAAATGTATCAATTAATTTGGATCAGTCATGTCATTATATGTATGATCTACCTAGGCATATGAATACATAAATCAACGTGTTTTTTTTTCCCTACTATCTTTACTATCCACATTTATAAAACTAAAGAAAACTAGACAGTCAATTCCCTAACTTGACATACACACAGAACACTTCTACAAAGACTTTAATTTGATTGTATTAAACTTTTGTGTTTCGCTTTTAGTGAGACTTTATTGACTTTATATTAGCAAAAAAAAATAATTTTTTTTTTTTTGGAAAATTAATGTTTTTATTTCAAACGTGTAAAGTGCTTAGTTGTTCCATTAATATATTAAATAATTACAGATTTAAAATCAGCATACATTTTTCAACGCTCCGAAGTGGAAGACTTAGCTTAGGCCTTGACTTGCATAAGTTAGGTTGGAGAGCTTTACTTAATTAAAAGTAATTTCGGTGATAAATCGCCTGCTCTTTTACCAAGAATACGAAAAGATTTTTTAAAATGATTTATTCAACGAAAAGAAGACAAGAATATAAAGATATTTTTTTTCAATAGTAAGCAAAATACATCAGGTCAAGTGAGATACACCACAGAGTGAATACAAAACTGTTTTGAATTATACTGTGTGTGTGTGTGTGACAGAGAGTAGTGTGTTCACACATGCAAGTGATGACAATATTAAGAGAGAGGTGAGGAAAGGAGAGAGAGAGAGAGAGAGAATCTGCGTAAGCCAGTGGGTTTGTTAGTAAACAGACGATGTTCCTGTGGTGCAGGAGATGCCAGAGAAGCAACCACTCTACCTCCGCTACTCTCCCCTTGTCAGTACATCTGTTCAACATTTATGTCGTTTCAAAAAAAACTCTAAAATTTACTTCTCGCACCTCCCCACACCCCTCTCTTTTTTTTTAAATACTTTTTTTTTTGTTGTTGACGTGTCGAGTACTAGTCTCACAGAAGTCTTATTACAACATGTCTAGACGTAGAAGTCACTGAGGCCTGAGTTCAAGGCTTGCTTATAAAACTCAGTTTTGTTTCTATTTGACTGAGACATCTTCTAAATAGCATTACCTCACTTTTGTTTTACGATTGTGTGATAACAAAGAAAGTCTCAGACTTCGTATTGTGCAAGTCAACCTTAAACTTGGTGGTTCTTCTCGTGGCTCTCAATAGATCAAGAGGCCATAACTCCAACAAAAAGTTTGACTCTTCTAATCAGAGATACTTAACGAGATACATTCCAAAGGATAAATTCTTATTTTTTAACGGATAACCAAGTGCTGATTGCATTAGTTCTATTTTAAATGTAAGTGTGAACTTATAGCTGGTAATATCAATTAGTATTGGTAAGTCTACATTGTCTTTATTAATTACGTATGTGCATATAATAACAATGACGATGTCTTCGATTCCAAAGATTAAGGATGAGTGCAGTGTTTCAGATAATTACACTAACCAAGTTTCGACCTGCATATTTTCCCGCACCTCATGCAGACAAAGCTGTTGTCCGGTCTATTTAAATTGTTCTTTTCGTCTTCTGTGTCTACTTATGAACACCCCCCCCCCTCCAAATCTTAAATTTAAAAATAACTTCTAACTATGTAGAACATTAAATATAAATTATGCATTCATATGGATGAGTAGCAGTAAAACGCTTTGGTTTCTATCAAGCGGCTTGAGTTCGAATCCCGACTGAGTTGTGTTTGTTGATTGCTTTAAGGGAAACTTTCTCCCAGATTTTCTTCCAACAGTTGCACAAAAGAGAATGCACCATGACGCATTGAGCTAGACTATAACATTAAAGATACCCTATATACAAGTAGTTGAAAAATAGGAGCATTTATCTTAGGCATCAATTCTTATAGCGGTTCAAATTTAGAATATTTTTCAAGCAAATATAAATGGAATAGTAATGTAACATTCGTAGAGATGTATAGGGGTTCACGAATGCCTGTAGGTAAAGCAAAAAAAAAAAAGTAAAGTTCCCCTTTCAGACCTTGCGATCTATAGGACAGATGATGTAAGGATCATCTGTTTCTGTGGCCCACTGTTAACGAGGGTGTCATGTGGCCAGCACAACGACCAACCGCCTTCACTTTTCCCCAACTAATATCAGGTACCCATCAGAGCTGGGTAGACTCAGAGGCGCCCTTAAAATCCCGAAATTAAAGTTCCCCAGTCTTTACCAGGATTCAAACCAGGGCCCCCTGTTCGGAAGCCAAGTGCTTTACCACTCTGCCTCAGCCCCTCCCTTTAGGTTGAGGTAATAAATGTTTGCACTTAGATCAATTAGTGTGATGTCAACATTTTATTTACTCAATGTTACAATGCTTGGAGTCTTATCTTCTTATCTTATCAATAAAAGACGTTACTTCAAAAGATAATAACGTCCTACGCGTATCCCTGTGTCAATGTAGACATACATGTTAACCAGTGACTTAAAATCTGCCAAGTCATTGGTTTTCCTGGCGGATCCATTTCCATGCTTTAATAGCATTATGAATGAAGGAGCACTTGTGTAAATTTGTCCTAGAATATGAAATAAATAATGTTCCTTTATCTTTGTGTCTTTCTAGTATTTTATTTAGGTTTGGTTTTTGTATTTGTATTTGCCTAAAGGCAGGGGCGGACTGGCTATATGGGCAAATGCCCCATGGTCCGGTACCCTAATAGACCGGTAGGGCCACCGAAAGGCGAGTATTAAATTGTTAAATGTTCTATAATATGCTCTTATAAAATGGGCCCTCTGAGCGTCGTGTTAAAAAAAAATATTTTACAGGCTCTACACTAGTCCACACTACAGTCTAATTAAAACTAATTTAATGTAACAATTTTCCCGAAATAATGTAATAACCTACCTTCGTAGGCAGTGTTACTATTAAGCCTCATTCTATTAACCCCAACACACTTAGCCAGGAATATAGAGTTCACTGTATGCGCCTAGTTATCTAGTTACCAATACATTATCAAACTTAACAGAATGATTCTGAAGATAGGTATGGTTGGATGCCCATCAGACGATATACAATTTGTGGGCCGCATGGTATAGAAATACCCGGGCCAATTTTGACACCCAGTCCGCCTCTGCCTAAAGGCGAATAGGTTGTAAGTAGTCAATACAATAGATATTTTAGACGCTTGTATTGGCTGTGGGAATCACTTGATAAAGTTTCTAATTTTAAGTCACAATAAAAGAAATTTTATTCTGCATATGTTAGCTGTATAATTACAATAATATACTAATGTGTATGATATAAGACAAGTGTAGAAGGCAAAAAAGAACTGAAATCATTGTTGATGGAGTTCCTGTAACATATGTGACATTGTAGTCTAGCAAAGTACTGCACTCCCCCATTCGAAGACAGGTTTAAAGGCAACATAAAACACAAAAGTAAGACTTAGTAAGTAATATATTCTGGAATAACCAACTTCTTAGCACTGTGTAGCCTAGACATCTAGATGTAAAACTAGATTTAGTATTTTAACGCTTTCTCTCCTAATTAACGATACTATCGTTGATTTGATCCCATTAAATTAAATTAATATTTTGTTTTTAAAAACTTTAATTTGTGTTATATGAAAAGAGCATCAGTTCTCCTATAATTCTATACCTAAAGTAACATTTTCTAATTACAAATGAAAAATGTTATTGGAGTTTAATAATAACAAGGTAGAATATTCAAAAGTGAAAAATGAACTATTCTGACAGAACGTGAAACATAATTAGCTGTGCAACATACAGTCACATAGACTAACAGTCCAACAGCTGTGCAAAATACAGTCACATAGACTAACAGTTCAATAGATGTGCAATATACAGTCACATAGACTAACAGTCCAATAGATGTGCAATATACAGTCACATAGACTAACAGTCCAACAGCTGTGCAATATACAGTCACATAGACTAACAGTCCAATAGCTGTGCAATATACAGTCACATAGACTAACAGTCCAACAGCTGTGCAAAATACAGTCACATAGACTAACAGTCCAACAGCTGTGCAAAATACAGTCACATAGACTAACAGTCCAATAGATGTGCAATATACAGTCACATAGACTAACAGTCCAACAGCTGTGCAATATACAGTCACATAGACTAACAGTCCAATAGCTGTGCAATATACAGTCACATAGACTAACAGTCCAACAGCTGTGCAAAATACAGTCACATAGACTAACAGTCCAACAGCTGTGCAACATACAGTCACATAGACTAACAGTCCAATAGCTGTGCAATATACAGTCACATAGACTAACAGTCCAACAGCTGTGCAAAATACAGTCACATAGATTAAAAGTCCAATAGCTGTGCAACATACAGTCACAGACTAACAGTCTAATAGCTGTGCAATATACAGTCACATAGACTAACAGTCCAATAGCTGTGCAATATTGTCACATAGACTAAACAATCCAATAGCTGTGCAATATATAGTCATATAGACTAACAGTCCAATAGCTGTGCAACATGCAGTCACAGCTCCAGCGTAAGGTTTGGTCACCTCAACTAAATTCTAACTATTTGGCAGTATTGTTTTGAACTATTTTTAAATATGACGTAATCTTGTATAGCAAACAGAGAAATAAGTGAAGTCCCTTAAGGAAACAGTCCATCTGTTCTACTATTTTTAGTAGCACAAGTTTTGTATTAATCACTTTGTAATGTAACATAGCAAAGTCTGTCTTTTTTGACTGTCTACCCCTTTCTCTTTCTCTCTCTCTTTGTCTCTCTGATTGTCTGTCGATGTTTGTCAGTATCTCTCTTAGTCACTCTGCCATCTCTCACAATCTCTCTCACTGCCTTCTCTCTTTCAGTCTCACTTGATTATCTTAGCGTGTTTGTTATTTGTGTTATAAGAGACATTAGAACTAAATTTTCAATTCTCAAATAATTGAAATATTTCTCTCTTCTCATTTTTTTTTTGTCTTTCGTTGGTTTTATGATGTCTCTTTCTTTATTCCCTACAATGTATAGTCCAGCAAGCAAAGTTATCTGCTAAACACATGTGCATGGCCATAGGAATTCCTACTGTATGATAATTATTCTACCTTATTAGCAAAGAATAGAGTCAAGCTAGAGTCGGATTTAAGACTGAGCAGACATTTGTTCTGGTTCCTTATCTTCATAAAATGTACGCACAAAACATAGGGAGAAAGAAAGGGAGATAAAATAAAATATTTTCGTATTTCTTGTCTTCTTTCCCTTTTTGTTTGTTTACAAATGCATACATAGAAAAGTTCAGTTCTTGGTATGAGAAAATAGATAAGTTATAATATGGTCTCCTTCAGTCGCGTAGCGACTATGGATCATCTCATGGAAATGAGTTGAATGCCTGGGTATTAGCTGTGGTCGGAACGATGTCGCCCACACATCGGTTCCCCCCTCTCCACGCAGCTGATGTATCCGTCGCAGGTTCTGCCAGGGTGTAGCACTGGGTGCTGCAAACTGCCTTAGGGTGGCCAGCTCCTGATTTTTCCTTAGGGTTAATTCCCGAAGCCTTTCCTATGATTGGGTATGGCTGCAAGGCAACTGAGGTTTGAGTTCAGAGTTTTCCTTATCCTAGGTGGGTAGCCAGCAATGGCTAACGAGCCCCTCCTGCCCGAAGCTTACTGGTTAAGGCGTTAGTCACTCACCTTTGCCCCTTTAAAAACAGTTCCGCCGGACTCAATATCTGAGCCACACTTGAAGGCCAGAGGGTTGTCAGAGGCTATTTGAGATGCATGTCATTAGGAAGCATTTTATAGGTAGTGGAGTGCTTACATCCATTACCACTTCCGGCAATGACAACCTTGCGGAACCTAGATAAGTTATATGAGATCACATAAATAAGAAATCCATCGATTTAGTCTATCTTTAAATACGTGTTCTATCTCTCTTTTTCGTTGAGATATTATAACACCATGCTAGATATTTTCTACGGCAAGTTATCTGTAAGTTGAATAACTCTTAGATAGCTAACATTGAAAGGTTAATATTGCAGACTTGCCTATAGCCATGACTAGCTAACATTGGTAGGTTACTATTGCAGACTTGCCTATAGCCATGACTAGCTAACATTGGTAGGTTACTATTGCAGACTTTCCTATAGCCATGACTAGCTAACATTGGTAGGTTACTATTGCAGACTTTCCTATAGCCATGACTAGCTAACATTGGTAGGTTACTATTGCAGACTTGCCTATAGCCATGACTAGCTTACATTGGTAGGTTACTATTGCAGACTTTCCTATAGCCATGACTAGCTAACATTGGTAGGTTACTATTGCAGACTTGCTTATAGCCATGACTAGCTAACATTGGTAGGTTACTATTGCAGACTTGCTTATAGCCATGACTAGCTAACATTGGTAGGTTACTATTGCAGACTTTCCTATAGCCATGACTAGCTAACATTGGTAGGTTACTATTGCAGACTTTCCTATAGCCATGACTAGCTAACATTGGTAGGTTACTATTGCAGACTTGCCTATAGCCATGACTAGCTAACATTGGTAGGTTACTATTGCAGACTTGCTTATAGCCATGACTAGCTAACATTGGTAGGTTACTATTGCAGACTTGCCTATAGCCATGACTAGCTAACATTGGTAGGTTACTATTGCAGACTTGCTTATAGCCATGACTAGCTAACATTGGTAGGTTACTATTGCAGACTTGCCTATAGCCATGACTAGCTAACATTGGTAGGTTACTATTGCAGACTTGCTTATAGCCATGACTAGCTAACATTGGTAGGTTACTATTGCAGACTTGCCTATAGCCATGACTAGCTAACATTGGTAGGTTACTATTGCAGACTTGCCTATAGCCATGACTAGCTAACATTGGTAGGTTACTATTGCAGACTTTCCTATAGCCATGACTAGCTAACATTGGTAGGTTACTATTGCAGACTTGCCTATAGCCATGACTAGCTAACATTGGTAGGTTACTATTGCAGACTTGCCTATAGCCATGACTAGCTAACATTGCAGTGTATTTAGTGTACAGCAGATTGGGGACGTTCAAACGAAGTGCTAATCCAAAATCAGCTACTTAATTTTTTTGTTGTCTGTTTACGTTCTTGGCACATTACAATTCTGAAGGGAAAAAAGCGATAAGAAAGAATGTAGAGGCGATATAATGGAAAATGAAAAGAGTAAGATTTTCAGAGATTTGAAAAAAAAAAACAAGGTCAAGGACGTCGTATTGCAGCTCAGTGTAGCCAACTACATAATACAAATGACTTAATGCTAGAAGTGAGAGAGCCAAGAAATTTGGTTCTGTAGTGCTGACAGTAAAATGCTTCACTTAGAAATACTTGCACCAAAATGCTGATAATGTATGGCAATAGCCTCCACGTATAAAAGTGTCCACTAAAAGTGTTGATATCATGTGCTTGATAAGATGTGTAGGCCTATAATAAAAAGTATGAGAATTTTGTTATATAATGTTTTGTAATGCGAAATCAAATGTCTACATTTTTCATGTGTAGCTCTAGAAATAAGCAAGACTGACAACGTATTTAAATACAAAAGGGGGTGTAACTAGCCGATACGCATTTTAAGATAATAAAGTTGGCAAAAGTAATTTAGCGTCCTTAGCATTCAATTGGCAACGCTCATACTATCTATTTATTTAGCCATCTCTTCATTCTTCCTCTTTTCAATTTTCAACCTAGATCACCCCCACATTTCACCATACTACTTTTTCTTCTTTTTCTATCTTAATGAATTTTTTCTTCTTTAAAAGTGCAGACCGGAACATGAACATCAGATTATTGCGAATTTACATTAATCCTATAAATCCCAACTGGTTGTTTATCTTATCTTATATAATTGTGTACAAATATTATTGCCGTGTATATGTTAAAATCAAACAGACAATAGTTTTGGGTCAGCGGTAATCCAATTATAAGTATATCTAGTATGCTTTTAAAACTGTCCCGTCAAACTGTTGAAAGTCCTGCGTATATCCGAGCTTAGGAGTAGTTTAGTTCTACGTGCTCGTTCTTGTGCAGAGGACACTTGGGTTTTAAAACATCAAACTAATAGGCCTACGTAGCCTACGTTGTGTTTTACTCTATTTCAGACATTAAGGTGGATTCCTTTTGACGCTCCATTTGAAATTCCCGGACAGACTTGAAATCACAAACTAATTCGCAGAAAAAAGCAATGAGTTAACTCTTTCTCTCCTAATCGACGATACCATCGTTGATTTTGACCTCATTAAATTTAATTAACGTTTAATTTTTGAAACTTGACTTTGAATTATATAAAAAGAGCATGCATTTCCCTTTAGTTCTATACCAAATACAACATTTTCTCATAACAAACAACAAAGCTATTGAAGCCCAATCATAACAGGGGTAGTGAAATAGTAATGAGCAAATGAAGAATTCCTTCAAAACATGGAAAAATAATTATGGAGAGAAAGAGTGAAAACTTTGACAAGTAAATTAATCTCTAGATCTGATCACTTTACGAATCAAGAAGTGAGCGTCACGTGATTGTGTGGACGTACCAGGATCTTTGACTGACAGTACTTTGGGATAGCTTCCTGAAGTTCGTTTTTCTAGAGGTTTCTCCCCCCCCCCCCCCCCCCCCGTTCTCTGCAGATTTTCTGCCTTTATCTTAACAATTTGGTGTTCATCATTCCTGTCATGTATCTTCCAGTAGACCTAATACTAGACGTTATACTGTTATAGCCTAGTTAGGCCTAGTACATATGACATCACAGCACGTGATGATTCGACATGGGAAAAAAGTGTTTCTATTCAAAGCTAAAAGTTAACTTGACCTCTGGCTTAGCCTGTAAGGTTTCCTTGAACTGACGGACTTCAAGTGCGCATCGGATTGAGAGGAAAGAGTTACCGGACTTGTGTTTATACAAGTGGTCTATTTAAAGTGAGTGTTTATATAAATCAGATGTTAACAAGTGAAAGATTACCACCTGCAGAGAGAGAGAGAGATAGAGAGAGAAAGAGAGACTACGTAAATGTGTGTGTGTGAGAGAGAAATAAGACATAAGGGACAGATATCAAGCATGCCAAGTTTTAGAACCATACTGCGATGTGAGCTTACCTAAGGTTTTGTTTTACAAAGCTTATATCAACTCACTCAATCAGTCTGGTACAAATCTTGTACACGTTATTTCTCCCACTTCCCATTCTCGGATCAAGTTGAAACTTTGCACAATCATTCATTGTTCCATTTTTTTTTTAATTGATTAATAAGTAGTGGTAATGAATTAATTTTGTTTGAAAGATTATAAAATCTTACAATATTAAGAAATGTGACTGTAAATGTACAGTTCTTTCCCATATATAAGCTTTTTAAATTTAATTTAATTTTTATTTTGCTAGATAAACAATCTCCAGATCTCAAGTTCTATCTAAACAGAGAGTTTGACAATGATATTTAAATTTTAAGTAGAGAAGAAAGTAGTGCTAAAAAAAAGACTAGCCTTTGTCCATCTTCTACGTCTTGTATTTTGATCTCAATCTCTTTTTGTCTATCTGTCTGTCTGTCTGTCTCTCTCTTTGTGTAGCTTGTGCAGGATATAAATCATCTTTCCTTTATTTTGTTTATGCTTCAGGTATAATTTAAAACTGCTTCTGGCAATCAAATTAAATAAGAACAAGCTGATATAAACTTTGTCACATGTAAATTATGAGTGAGTCTGGTGTGAATGTACACTTTGGTTTCTTATAGTTATAATGTTTTTTGTTTGGTGTAATGCACAAATTGTAAGACAAATTTCCATACGGACAATAAAGATTATTATTATTATTATTATTATTATTATTAACTTTCTCTCTCTCTCTCTCTCTCTCTCTCTCTCTCTCTACATCATCTTTATCTGTGTATGTATTGGATAATTCCAACGAATTAATAAATAACATAAATATTTCTTGAAAGTGAGCCAGACATCTAGCGTAGGCTACAATCATTTCTTTTCCCTAAAGCTTACAGATAACCCGTTTTTATTACAGGATACTTTGTTACAACATTTGACCAAACGTAGCTTTTTTTGTGTGCAGCTAACTTGGATTAATGCACAGCTTTAAGTGCAACTTATTGAGAGAGATTACAAATCCCAGGTAACCGTGAAGTCTGCCCTCAGTCCATTTAAATACAACCAATACAACCGTAACCATTTTATTTAATTTTTCAGAAAGTTGTAATTAACCGTCATGGTTGAAAATATCCTTGTTGTTGGTGTTATGAATTTTTTAAATGTTTTTTTTTTATTTTAAATACTTTCATTGCTAGTTGGCTTACACTAGAATGAGAAAAGTGATAGAGCAGAGACCCCCCATCCCCCTCTCTCTCTCTCTCCATGACTTACAAAAAGGGAAAGGGGGGGGGGGGTTCAGAAATGATGAAAACAAATTGTTATAAAAACGAAAGAAATTAAAATACTGACGTCTCCAACCACTGAACTTTGATTCGTTACCCGAAACGTGACACACCTAAAGAATGTGGTTAACTATTACATGGTCCTCCATGCACAACGTGACACACCTAAAGAATGTGGTTAACTATCACATCGTCCTCCATGCACAACGTGACATACCTAAAGAATGTGGTTAACTGTCACATCGTCCTCCATGCACAACGTGACACACCTAAAGAATGTGGTTAACTATCACATCGTCCTCCATGCACAACGTGACACACCTAAAGAATGTGATTAACTGTCACATCGTCCTCCATGCAGTGAAGAAAGCACCTAATGGCCAGTTGTTGACACGGAAACGGGCTAGAACGTTCCTGTTCCTCACATTTCAGTTGCCACCACGCATCCTTTCGGTCTGGCCTACTCACGTCCCTTCTCCAAAGCGTTCCAGCTAACCACTATAAAGAGACAGCTCTCTCGATGACAGGCTTGCGCTTGCACACTATCTTATACAACGGCGCATCATTGACGAGTGCCGTACGGACCGCGGTTTTCGTTAAGAAAGTCGACCAAAACATAATGTTTTGAGCACCCACTTTATGAAACTATTTACACTTTCCAGACGTAGGCGTTTCATGACCCCTAGGAACGCCTCCAATGATTCTGTAGTCTACGTTGTAAATAAGCTCTGACGCCAAGCTTACTAACTCTAACAATAAGGGTAGAATCGTGTGTTTTTTTTCAGCCATGTCAACAAACAATAAGAGCAACAGTGGATGTACAGTACACAAGAGAGGATGGGCATTGATTGACGTCTGCTTTAACACACATGACCTACTTGGTATTTAGAATTCAAGTGACTGTGTGTGTGTTGTAATAGTCTGACAGTTGCACTGTTAGTTTCTATAATGCCCCTATCACTAGGACTACTAAAAGGTTGAATCTGTCATGATACAAATAACAAGCTACTGCTGAGCAATGATGAAGAAACAAAAAAAGCACGACAATGCAATCAAAATTAATTAAACACCAATTAGAAAATGAAAGAAAGACGACCAGCCAGATCTGGGCTCAGCGGCCAAAACTTGTCAAAGCCAGCGATGAGTGTCAAGATCTGCTTGCTGTCCAATACTTCTGCGCACTCAAAACATATTTTAGATCACAAGGGTATTCAAAACTGTTCAATACAATTGAAACGATATACTTAAACTTAGAACCTCCTGCGCCGTTCTGCGCATTGGGCAAGCTGCCTCCATAAAGATCTCTCTCCAGCAATGTTAGCAGTCTCTTCCCATCTGAGTTCACGGCCCTGATATCCTTAATGATGGTGCGGTGCCAAGTTATACGAGGACGTCCGTGCTCGCGTTTTCCTCGTATTGGCCTCGTATTGGCCTCGTATTGGCCTCCGTGTTATTGCAACAACAACGAGGTCGAGAGGCTAAGTGCGCTTGAACTTGGCTTGGCTTGGCTACCTAGAAGGGGGCTCGAGGTTCGATACCCGACTCGGGCAGAGTTGTGTTTACTGAGCGCCTAAAGGCAGCACGGAAAACCAACTCCTAGATACCCCCCCCCCCCCTACCGGTTCACAGATGAAATTGGACCAAAGCGCTCTGAGCATGCTATAAGCATGAAAGTAGCGCTATATAAAAGCTATAAATATATATATCGGCCTTGCGATCTATAGGGCAGATGAAGTAAAGGTCATCAGTTTCTTTGGCCCAAGGTTAACGAGGGTGTCATGTGGCCAGCACAACGATAAACCGCTTTTACTTTTCCCCAACTAATGTCAGGTTAGAGCTGGGTGTACTCTTAGGCGCCCAAAGTTTCCGAAATTAAAAATCCCAGTCTTACATAATGTCCTTATTAATGTTATCTAGTTCTCTCTTCTGCTATCTCAGACTGCAACAGAAGACACAGATATATGGTGTTTAAACTTCTTTCTAAAATTCATTCTTTTCATTAAAAACTTTTTTTTTAAATTTCATAGCTACACGGATTGACTGACACCAGACACCAATTTGTTCTGTAATCATCCACTTCTACAGAACTCTAGACGTTACTTATTATACAATTAGTGGAATTAGCGTCATTTCAGACTCGGGATAAATTGTGTTCTCATTGGCATTTGACATATTAACAATTACTGAATTAGTAAAAGTAGAAACAAAAAACATGTTTACAAATACTACCGTACAACCTTCAATTCTACTGCACAATGTTGAACAGTAGATGTTAGCTTCGGAAACCTCAACCTTATTCTATCAATGTAAATATATATATACATATATACATTGTTTTTTTAAATTAGTATTCTTTAGCAGGCTGTGATTTCTACCAATAAATTGGACCGCCCCCCCCCACTCGAAAGTGTAGGGGGGGCGGGATTGATACCATCGCGCCCTCCCGACCCCACCAAATCGGCCAACATACTAGAGGGGGGGGCGAAATAATCTAAAAATATGTTAAAAATATAAATAATTAGTAAATATTATTAACATAAGTAATAAATTCGTATACAAACTGTGTGAATTCTAATCTAAAATTTGTCCGCCCCCCCCTTTGGTGGGGGGGGGGCGGACGAGTGGGGGGGGGGCGATCGCCCCTACCGCCCCCCCCCCCTGGATCCGCCAGTGGTTTGTTCCCAGTTGATAGCACCGTAGTGTAAATATCAATTTGTCCTGCTCTTTGTCTGCAAGTGAAACCTCACCGTACACTTCCCCTGGACGTATGAAGACAGACTTGAAGAACATTCTGCGTTGTTTTCAATGGTTGTCCATTGGACGTGATCGCTGGTAATCATCTAGATTTAGATCAGGAGTGTGTTTTTTTATCTTATGTATAGACAGACTGTATATTTATAGTAGGCTATATGGTCTCCACATCTTAACAATTTTCTGACTTTTTATTTTCTTTGTATTTTAAGCCAAAGTTTTATTTCTTAATTTTTACATTAACAATTCTTGCTATTACAGATCAATAGTGACATAGTCAACATAACCAAATACGCCTTTGCGATATAATTTCACACTCGTGTATTCCCTAAAATATGTAAACATTCCTTACACACGAATTGCTTGCCAAACAATGGACCCATAGGGGCAGCCTAGGACAAACTATTTTGGTTGGACCCATAGGGGCAGCCTAGGACAAACTATTTTGGTTATCTTTTTTTTTTAATCAATCTCTTAAGGTAAAAATCATGACGATGGCAATAAATTGAACAAGAAAATAAAATAGAATGTAATTTGTGATAGTCCAGTATATCACGTTGGTTAATGGTCAGATTTCCATTCTTGGGTCACTCGGTATCCAGAAGTCACATTAAAAGTATTCTCTAGAAACGGTTACAACTGTGTAGAGAACTAAGAGCCAAACACCGCACCTTCAGATGTGATGATGTAGAGTATTACACTGAAATGTTAGCGTGACATTTGACACAAATGTATTTTAAGTGTTTCGAATCTCATGGAATCAAGTGTGGTATCAACCATACGATCAAGTTGCCTTGGGTGTAATAGGTCAACTACATTCACTGACATAATTAAGCATGAATACTAGAACAATGACTCACGATGAGTGCCCGTACAGATGAGTAGAACTCTCCATATTAGGTGAGTCAGTCCATGCCGTGTACTTGAGAGGATACTGACATGTGTCTTTTTTTCATTTGGATTTATTATAGAATTTTCTTGCCAACAGAAATGTAAGTGTTTGACACTTGGTCTAAGTAATACACAAAGAATATGTTGTTTTTGTTGGGAGTAAGTTATGAATAATGTTTGTCCGAACCAAAAGCCCCGAGAATGAATTCTTTGAACTTAATTTTATTTTTTAAATGTGTGATCACTGAGTTGGTTTAGAGAGTCAGAGACACAAAGAGTAACAGACAGAAAGTCACATAGACAAACAGACAGAAAGAAACAGAGATAGACAGACATAAGGACAGAGAGACAGAAAGACATAGTGAAAAACAGACAGAAAGACACTGAGAGAGACGGACATAATGACAGAGAGTCAGAAAGACACAGAGAGAGACAGACAGAAAGATACAAATACAGACTGAAAGACATAGAGAGAGACAGACTGAAAGACACAGAGAGAGACAGACAAAGGATACAAATACAGACAGAAAGATACAAAGACACAGAGAGAGAGAGGCAGACAGAGAGATTACTACAGAAATTGAGAGATCTATTAAATGAGAACCGAAATTGTGACTAGGTTGGTGGGGCTTATCGAAAGAGAGATCCAGTTGTTTACTTTCTACCAGATTAACATTTTTAATAGCCTCTAAATGATCAGACTTATACATAGATTACATACTGACAATAAAAATCTACATCAGTAAAATAGAAGTTTCAATATATCGGAATTAATATTTTAAGTTTTAGTATCTTTATCATCGAACTCCATTTTTTTATCCATCCCTGCCATCTGTCATTAAGAGGGGCTAAAGAATATATAGTTTAATATTATTTATTATTTACTTTTCATCAGTTTATTAAATATGTATCAGATATATTATTTATATTACAACTATTTGTTTATTTACGGGTACGCTGGCGAATGAAATTTGAGTCAAAATAAAACAGACTTTCTCAAGGGAAATGTATTAAGTAGGCAACACTTAAGAGTTCAAGAGGGCTCTTTTCCGGGTATGAATTGTGTGCATTTAGATTGCTTTTGAGACACTGCGACAATAATATATATATAAATATTAATTAGATCTATCTACCTTAGTTAACAAAAAAAAAGCAATCCGTTGGTGCGGTCAATGTTCTACGAAGATATTGGGTACTGTTTCCAACACAGATCGCATACATGCACTTTTTCTAATCGTTCTCCCTGGTAATCACTTTACACACGTAGATGGATGGGATAAAACAACAACACTGTGATGGTTGCTTTCTTTGCCGTGCTGACATCGATGATCAAATTCTTCTCAAAGTCTCGGGAAGTAGCAGCACCTAGAGGACGTCTTCTGACGAAAGCGCCACCAGCCTCTTCTTAGCTGTCACCATCCTAAGTTCTAACTGACGTGTACACACTCCCTTAAAGCATCATCTTTTCAATCAAAACTAATTTCTAATCTCAGAATGTTAGTTGGATTATTCTAGACGAATCTCATGAAGAAATGAGTACTATTTCTATTACTAATTCACTAAGATCACCCCCGCCCTCAGAAATTCTTCTCTTTCGCTGATTCTCTGTGGTTGTGAGAGCATTGACAGCAGGGTGTTTAACATTGTCACAGTCAAAAGTTGAGACATAAACAAAGCAATTAACAAAGTTGTCCCTGTAAGGCCGTTTAGTCAAATACATTTTCTTTTTTAGCTTGATCAGAGTGTCTTAAATAGTTGGCGAGTTGGACACAGACAAAACAGAGTTACTGAGTCACTAAAGTAGTTTATGAAATTAACATATCACAAATTCCTCAGTTAAATCATGATATTCATCTAATAGAAGTCATTTATTTATGCAAAAGAAGTTAATAACTATTTGAATACTTAAACATATACAATATTAAAAGAGCACGCTATGGGAAACCATGCACTACAGTCTGTGTAAATCAAAAGTGACATATAGAAGGCAAAAATACAATTACATCTCTCTCTCTCTCTCTCTCTCTCTCTTTCTCTCCAAAAAGTGTTCCAGCTGAATAAAAAAAAAAGAGCATAAACAAACAAACAAGTCTGTATCTTATTTAATAACATAAAGCTCCCTAAATCAGTCCGAGTTGACACTTTGACTCAGCGAATCCGGGAAAATGTTATAGGGAACAACCTTTAGGAAAATATCCAGCAGCGCTTGGGTTTATTTATTTTAATAAATTGTATTATTATTATTTTTACAAGCATGTCTTTTTATTGTGTGCACCGTTCAAGTTTTGTTTTGTTTTTTTGATTCCATCTGTTTGATGCCATGTTTAACTCTTGTGTGAGTTTGTGTGGAGAGGCGGACAGGGAAAGAAATTGTATTTTGAGATCATAATCTAGACTAGAGGACATCTCATTGTCTAAACATTCTTAACACCATAAAGTGCGTGTCTTGATCATATTTCATGTTGTTCAGGTGGAAAGAAAGACGACCTGTGGCTCAAGTAGTTTTAATGGAATGAACAGTAATGCACATTTTGAACAGTGGCGTAGAATTCCATGGGCGCTTCATGAAACTTCCCCCTTTTCCTATGCCTTAAATGACACTTGACAGTGCTAATGTCAAACACAAGAAGTAGGTTCGTTAGAAATATGTCGTCTGAACAATTTTAAATAGATGATTAGAAATATGATTCTAAACTATGCAATAAAATGTATACCGTTGTATATAGAATGATCTGGCCCTAAAGTTAAGCCCCATCGTTTCTTGTACAACAATGTGAAATGACGTGTACAAACTTTTCAAACAGATAGACATTTCGAGTTGATATAAGATTTGTAAAAAAAAAAAAAAGGAAAGAGGCGCATTATATTTTTATTTGTAAGAGTAAGTTGGAGGGGTCAATAGGAAAACAAACAATATATAAACAATATATATATATATATATATATATATATATATATATATATATATATATATATATATATATATTGAAATTACCATGTTCTGTAGTGACTTCATGGCTGCGAACCAGCGCACAAGAATGGACTAAATGAATGGGGAGCAGGAAGAGAAAGTGGGAGATTGAAATTGAGATCAGCCTTGTTTTTGGTGATTTATTTTTATTTTATTAAACATTGTATTCTCTTTGTTCCCTCACTGTCGAGTTGCTTCCTTTAAATGTTGTAACATTGGTGTCAGAAGTGGGTTTATTGGCGACTCAACGAACGGGAGGTAGGTTAGTAATGGCTTCTCCTATTATGAAACAACTAGACCAACTCTTGATTAAGGGGTTATTGTTTCATGAAAAATACTGTCCAAGGAAGGTATTTCCATCAGTAGCTCTTTCTTGTGTGTTGATAGAAAATCTACCTTCATCTTTTTTTCGCCTGGTAATTTTTTTTTTGACCAACACGTCTTTGAGGCTCTGCATGGCAATATACCTTAACATTTTGATCTAGATATTATATGTAAGTTGAACGGTGGAAAATAATCGAGAAATATTTGCTTTTTATACTTTCTGTATGATTTTTTATTTGTTTTCGTGAGCACTTAAATTACAATAAATTCTTTTTTATTTGGTAGGGACATGTACTCATTCGGTCTCTCACGAATAGATCGTACTTGGATAATAATTCCACTCCAGGATATTTCTTTGATTTTGTACTGCCAATTCTTCAATTCGTTCGCTATGCCCACGGAGTGCCAGATTCTGCTTAAAGAGAAAACGCACGATGTCCACAAGATTCTCTACAGATAATCTCTCCACATTTTCCCCTCTTTCTTAGTGTTGCCTACTCTCAGACAAACTTCAATTTCCCTCCCAGCAACTGATGTGTGGCTAAAAGGCTAAAACCGCTTGATTAGAGCTTGGTCACCTTACAAGGAGGCTTGAGTTCAAATCCCGACTCTAGAAGGGTTGTGTTTGATGAGCGGTTAGAAAACCTTCTCCCAGATAGCCCCTCCCCCCACTGGTCCACAAAAGATATTTGACCATTACTAATAAGTAATTTAAAATAAAAACACTATTTTAAACATGTCCATAACCAGTGCATTGAACAATGAAGTAACATCATGTAAGGCTTCAAAAATAAGTGTAAAAATGCTAAGCCTTCAAAGATTTAAACCAATCTGGTAAAATGTAATTCCAGCTGGTCTACAGATTACATTTAATTTAATTTGAGAAAGAATATAGGACACAACAAATTACCAAAACAAATAAATGTGTTTGTTTTTATTTATGTAATTACAATATGTAGTTTTACTGAGAAAGTTTGTCCTCGTTTTGATGCCCCCCACCACTTGATGCCCGTGCAGCCCGCACCACCCGCACATTGCTAGCTACGCCACTGACTTTTAGTGGGAGCAATGTCAGTGTGGCTTGAAGCAATATGATTTTTTCATCAAATTCTTTAATATTTTCACTGCTGCCTATGCTATGATGAAAACTGAGGTTCAAAATCACTGATGCAAACTTTGGGGACTTCATACCTGCCACCATGTTAAGATAGATACTTGAAATGACCACACTTTCATTATATAAACGAATAAGTAGCTTCTTTAATCTTGGCCCATAGAATAGTGTCCCCTATGAATGGGCATAACTCTTCCTACTATATACAATAAACCTAAAAGAGGGTAATCAACAATATTCTGTGAGTTACTGAAAGGGGCGTAACATTCCATCAACAGAGCTCGTGAACTCATCTACACTTTTTTTGTTTTGTAGCACTTTACACAGCGAACATTTTTTCCCTTTCAAAACAATAAAAAAAAAATTCAAAGGGAAAGTAAAACATAAAAAAAAACAATTGGAGGGGGGAGGGGGATAAAGTGCTATGATGTAAAAAAAAAAAAAGAAAAGAATAATGTCAGAAAAGAAATATCAGAAGGTATAAACATCTATTAGTTTACCGCTGTTGTTTAAACAATATATCGTAACGGTAAAAAAAAATGGTCCTTTGAAATTTATTGCAATAATGTTTTCCCAATTTGAGATCAGCCACTGCTGGTAGTGCCAGACTTTTAAGATTCCCAAAAGTCAATATGGAGGATACTCATTATTGTTATCTTCTTTGGCGTAATGCTGGGTCAAATGAAGCAACTTGCAAAAAGGCATCTACACCAGATTTTGTTTGAACGGCAAAGTGTTTAATCTTCAACGTCTAATATCCCATACAAAAAAGAAAACAATGCAAATTGTCACAGCAGAGCTTCTCTCTGCCGATGATATCCAGCTCGCGGTCAATTTGCATACGTTGCACACTCTTTCGGTTTATCTATTAACATCAAGAAACAAGAAGTTATGTTCCAGAAATTACCCTATAAAACTTACCCAGCCCCATAGATCACCATAAATGCACACCCCCTTAACATGGTAGACCCTTTCACATATCTAGGATGCATAGTGTCAAATGACACATCGCTTTCAAGGGAAGTTGATAACCGTCTGCTTTTGGACACCTTCAGACGAGAGTTTGCCGGAATAAATCGCTCTGTTTGCCCCCCCCCCCCAAAAAAAAATATAAAAAAATCAGTGTCTACCAAGTAGTTTTCTCAACCCTTCTATATGGATCTGAGACATGGGTACTATACAGAAAGCAAATAAGACTTCTTGAACGAAGATGCTTGCGCTCCATCGTGGAAAGACGGTGGCAAGATCGCACTACAAACTGCGATGTCCTTGAGAACGCCGGTATGGACAGTATAGAGGAAATTCTTATGGTCTGACAATTACAATGTGCACGTATCCCTATGGGGGGGGCGAATGCAGTCCTTTTCTTTGAGCTGAAGACTAACAGAGGTGCCCCATAGAAACGCTTTAAAGACCAGCTTATGCGCCAAATTGCTTTAACTGATATAGAATACAGCACCTCGAAGCAGGTGGTTTCAGAACGAGACAGGTTTAGATCACTTACTATGGCCACGGGATACATATTTGAGGCCACAAGAAAAGCCACTGCTTAGGACAGACAAAGAGGAGAAAAGAAAATCTAAATCGACCACCTGCGGATAATAGTTGTCTGCGCTGGTGTGGCAAAATAAGTAGGTCGCCGCTGCATTCCTCAATAATCTTGGGATACGAAGACACGCCTTATTATTATTGTTTACTAATATGTTTTGTAAATTGCAACAAGAAAAAAATGTAAATCTATATTTAAGTTCTTTAAATCTAATAATAGATGAGTTGTTCGAATCTATTAGTAGATCTATATGGTAATATGGTTTCTGTGAAATAGATAGAATTTGTCTTACCTAAAATATATAGCTAAGTGACTTCATTATCTTTTTTTCTGTGACAAAGTTTGATATACAGCTAAGTGACTAATTTTTGTTTACTTTCAGCACAAGAGAGCTGAGTATCAACTACACGTATTTTAAGTTATCTACACTAGACTAGATCAAGAACAAGATCATTTAATTAAGTTTACAAATTGAAGAAAAATGCCATCTATCAGATTTACGAGATCAACTTCAAGATTTATATTTTGTACCCATTTGTTGTTTTTACTTGTTTTTGTCAACATGATGAAAAACTGCTTCAGGTAATTAAATTTAAATGAAAGTAAAAAGTAACGTTAAACTTAACTTAAAGTTAAAGTTACATCATGATCAACAGTTCAACACTACTCAACAACAACAAAAAAAAACCTACTCATCCTACTGGTGACCTGATCAACACGGTCATCATTTCTGTATGTGAATCATTTCGTTTTTATAAATTATAGCGTCTAGATCTACAGTTACAATGATCTACTACTAGGTGTCATTTCTTTATAAAATTATTTCAATTTTTATTCATTATAATTATGATTATCATAAAATAATAATTGATTTTCTGAATCATATCATCATTATAATCAGGGCCGCCGCTACCTATTGTGCAATGTGTTTTAAAATTAGTTTTAAAAAAATACTGAAATATTTTAATATTTTTTATAAATTCAAAAATTGTAATTATTCCTTTATCCTTTGACAACTATTAAAAAAAGTCTGATATACGTACATAAGAAGCTATTTTAGAAACTTTAAAAAAAAAAAATTGGAGCGGGGTGTGAGGGATTCCCAAGGGTTTTTCCTTAGGCTTCAACATATTTCTGACCTTCAATTTTCGCCGGTTATCTGTAATGACGCTTACAGAAGCAGATCAGTCAGATTTCTTTTCCTTCTTAATATCTACTTATTACATATAAATATTGTTGCTTAGTCAAATAACCCGCCATGTAAGTAGATCTAGTTATTAAAAACTCAATGTTAAAAACATTTTCCTTTTTATGTTAAATGGTGGTTAGTGTAGCGTAGAATATTTTTGGGTCATTATATATGTAGATCTGCATTGAGTTGTAGGCTTCTAGCTGTTTGGAGCAACAAGCCAACGACCGAGCAACAAGGATGGGGGCGAAAAAAAAAAAAGGTTTTATTTTCATTGTAGATATTAATCCGAGTCTAACTATGACCACGTTTACAAATTAAAATATTGTTAGTAAGAGGCGTCGTTTCATCTTCTATATAAAGATGACATTACAGGTTCAAAAGGAGTCAATGATTAGGAGTGATAGTCATTCTACCAAAGACACAAAATAAAATGCAGAAAGAAAATTTTTTTAAAATCTGCTATTGAAAAGAAAACAACAATAGATGCAATGCATTAAAGAATGCTTGTTTTTGAAACGCAACCTTAGCAGACCTTTATTGGCAATGTCTTGCTTTTAAAGGATCCATAAATAGTTTATTTGACACACACAAAACGGGTATTTGTATCAATTAATAAATTCAATTCAAAATTAAATGAAATAGAAAATAAAATCCTTGAAATTGTATAAGCACACAAATACTTTCATAAAACATTAAATTGTACACCAGATATATCACTATGATTAATGCTTTTTAATGTTTTTTTCTATACTTCAACTTGCAATACATACAATTTCTGGGGTTTCCCCCAATTACTGATACAACTGGAGAAGGACTTTGTAACGTCACAATAGAAAAAATGCAAAGTTAAAATTGGAAATAAAACATCTAAAAAGGCATGAGGGATACGACAACGGTGCAAATATCAGAGGTAAAAAGAAAGGAATGATCTACAAAAATGGATTTAACATCAATGGGCGCTTTTGTTACAGTATCCTGTTTAGTCGTAATGCATTTATTTTTCTAGACAAAAAAGGAAGGGGGGGCGGCATTTTATTTATTTCGCACACAGGCGGCCACAACCTTCGCGGCGGCCCTGATTATAATCATTAATGATTGATTAATGATGAAAATCAGAACTTCTAGATCTAGACCTCTATGTCTATAGACTTTTATTAATAATTAAATAGGCAATAAAATTAATCTAGATAAAGATACCGCTTCTACTATTGTCTATAGATTTATCCTTAGAATCTATTTTAGTTTAACACTATTAACTATAGATGATCATGATCTAGAAATATGTAAGACTAAGACTGCTTTATTGATCCTTACGGAAATTTGTTGTGATTACAAGGACTCGTTCAGTCAACTACCATTAACATTAAATAGGCAATAAAACAAATAAAATTAATCTAGATAAAGATACTGCTTCTTCTATTGTCTATAGATTTCTCCTTAGAATCTATTTTAGTTTAACACTATAAACTATAGATGATCATGATCTAGAAAAATGTAGTTCAGTCAACTACCATTACTAGAATTTAGAAAAGATTCTATCTTAGGTTTATATCTAGATTCTACTTCTAGATTTACTTCAATATCAATATCCTTATGATTAAGACTCTAGATCTGTAGTAGACCTATTAATATAGTATTATCTACTATATCTATCTCTCTCTCTTTATTTATATATATATATATATATATATATATCACTTTTTTGTAAAAAAATTGGTGCCGGTACTCAGTGATGAATTGCCTAACTTTTAACTACTAATAAACGTTAAAATACAAGAAAAGTAATAATTTTTTCCCCACATTCAAAAAGGTGCTGGTAAGACGTACCAGTGCATACTGTCACAAAAAAAGCACTGTATATATATTTATATACCATCATTTAGATCAAACTTAAGTGTTCGGTTGTTGGCCTCCTTCTGTTGTAACAACTATGGTTCATCTCTTAGAATACTTGTGACTGTGGAGCTTTATTTTGGAGATGTCCACTTAGATTGCCAATTCGGGTGGCTTTTGCTTTGGTTGTAGAGGAGCCAGCCATTTTTTACTTTGCACGCTTTTCTTCCAGAGCTGAGCCCCATGTTTTTTCACTGCCATATCTTTCTCCACTCTAGGGTTATGTCTTCCCAGTAAGTAGGGGAAGGTGGGGTGAAATGTCACAAGGGTAAGTTGTCACAAACACTATAGCCTTCTAGCACAAATAGAATGAATTTTGTTTTCACTTTTGTTTTGCTACGGTAGTCTATAACTTTCATCAATGGAAATGGAAAGTGGTGTTGTAGCAGATGGCCCCATAACATTTGTTTTATTTGGACTATTAGTTAGCCCATACTCTTTCCAAGCCAGAGAGAAGCTGGGCATTAGTGACTGAAGCTCTTTTTGTGTGTGTGTGTGCGTGCATCATCCACAAATAGCATAGCTCTTATGAGGGTGGTTCTGATTTTCATTTTGGCCCTGAGTCTGGCAAAATTTAGAAGTTTGATGACAAATCTTGAATGGAGTAAAATGCCTTCAGTGAAATTTTCAAATACCTGGTGGATTAGCAGTGAAAAGAGTATTCCAAAGAGAGATGAGGCTATGACACATTGTTGTTTACCTCTGCTAGTTTTGCTAAAACTTTTGGTGCAGATGCTATTGATTTAGTGTGTAGTATAATAATATAGTTAATCAGTTTATTTTCAATTTCAGCACAAAATATCTGTTAACTGTTCCTAAAGAGCCAACTTATGACACAGACCTAACAGTTACTATAACAGCTTTAACTAAACCAGAAGTACCTGAAAATATTACTTTAGAGTTCAGAGGATTGAAAGATAAAAGCAAAGTTTTAAACAGCACACAGATAAATTTTAGCGAAGGTGAATTTTATTTTTAAATTTAATCTTAAATCTCTTTATTGTCTCCAAGCATGTTATTAGATTTGAGCAGTAATGCCCGACAGACTACCTGTGGGCCACATATGACCTGTGATACCATGCTCTCAGGACCCTCAAAGCCTATGCCAACAGGACAGGATGAAGCAGGTTGAGGATTGGTTTTAATGTATTCAAAATATTTTTTTTTTTGCTGATTCAAAAGAGATTGGTTACCACTGGATTAGATCCTCAATTTTCTTTGTGTTGAGGAATTTTAGTGTCTTAACCTTTGAGCTTTACAACCTCAACACCTAATAATAATCTGCAATGGAGTGGTTATCAGGCCACCCAGTCGGAAACAATGTTGTAAACAAAGTAAATTGTACTAGATAATTAATTAATGGCAAATAAATCACTGTTTCTTTTAAAGGAATACAATAGCAGTTTTCTTTTTTTAAGCTATTCAATATATTTCTATTTTATTATCACTTTTTCATTTGAAGTTGACTTGTAAAATTAAAAGAAAGAACTACAGCTATACTCCTCTTTCTAATCTGCTTCTCTTTTTTTAGAGAAACATTTTTGTTCACTGTTTGTCATTTTGTCAACATTGTCCCTTTTGTTTAAATGAATGTCTTTCCTTATTTGTCATAATCAGATCTATTTTGGGCTAGACATTTTCATGGTATAATGTTATGGTTAATAAGTAAAGTAAAGTTCCCCTTAGGGCAGATGATGTAAATTCTATCTGTTTCTATGGCTTTTGGTTAACAAGGGTATCATGGTCAGCACAAAAACCAACCCCCTCCAAGTGAACTAGTTTGATCACATATCAGACATCGAAATCCTACAGTTGTCACTTATGAACACCATCCATGCCACAGCAAAAAGGTATCAATTCCTATGAGCTAGACATGTAGTTCGTTTGCCAGAAAATTGCCTTCCCAAAAAACTTCTTTATCGGGAGCTGTGTGCTGGAAAGTGCTCTCTCAATGATACAAAAACACCCTTAAGAGCTCCCTCAAGGAGTGTAATATTGACATTCATGGCTGGGAAACACTAGAGCTCAATCACTCTTCAATGGATATGATATGAGGCAAGATGAGTGGCCAGCATGAAAGAATGCAGAACCAACAAAAAGTTGAGAGAAGAAGCAAGCCTATCTGCAGTAGATCCGACTTACCAATGCCAGGTGTATGGACGGCTTTTTAAAGTGAGGATTGTACTTTACAGTCATCTTTGAGTTCATAGGAAATTTTCATCTTTGACAATGATGGAGGAGCTATTGAGTTTGGTGTACTCTGGGGCAATTCAAAATTTTGAAAATTCAAAATCCTAGTCTTAATTGAAATTTGATCAGCCAAGTTCTTTATCACTCAGTCAACAGGTCCCATTTCTTGGGTAATGGTTCCTTTTCTTTTTTTTTATTCATAATTTATTTTTCTTTATTTACATTCTTTCTTTCTGATCTGATAAACTTTAAAAAAATTTTTAATTTTTTAGATGAAACCAAAAATTGGACAGTTGTTTTTCCTTGGGAACGTATGCTAGGGCTGGATGAGACTGGAGTCTTACTTAAAATGAGAACTACAAATGAGATGGAGAATGTAGTGGAAAAGGATTTATCTTTAAAGTTTCGTAATACATCAGGATATATTTTTATCCAGACAGATAAACCCATTTACACCCCAAGACAAACAGGTAAGAAGGTTCTGAGTAAAGTTAGTAGGCTATTATGCTGGCCATACAACTAGTTAAAGGTTTTTACAGTGAAAGAAATCTTAAGCTATTTGTAAGACCATGCAACAGAAAAAATACTAGCACATTGATGGAATGATTGACAACATTATATAAAGAATTCATTGTTAGAATTAAAGCACTTGGCAAAAAATGCAGACTTTGTTATTGTCAATATATGTATTAACTGTATTACAGACTTGAATAGCATATCTATTAATTCTTTTTAGTGAAGTTCAGGATAATTGCTTTAGATGAGTACCAAAGGCTTACAAAGTATCCAATCAAAGTTGACATTAAAGTGAGTATGTTTTTGTTAAAAGGTTCATCCTTTCATTAAGTATTTTAATTACATTTAGTGTAGTTTCTACTTGTCATATCTCAATATTATTTCACTATTACTTTATTGAGAAAAACAAAACTGACTGCTAACAATATATTATCTTGCCCTTTGGTTTTTCCACTTGATTTTTGTTTGTAAACATTCCATCATTAGCTGTATTTTCAAACCTAGGATATTTAAGACCAAATGGACTTCATTTTCCAGCCTTGACTGCATATTTTGTTATTATTTATTTTAACATTAGATATTCCAACACTGTCTCAATATATTCCAAAATTAGGATATATTGTGAGATTCACTACATTTCAACATTGGTTGTATATTCCAAAATTGACTAAATGTTCCAACATTTACTGTGTATTGAAACATTGACTACAATCAACTATTTTTGTGTATTCTCTAAGAGACATATTTTTCTTGGTAAACTTGTAGAACCCACAGGGTGTGATTCTGGAAAGGATGAGGTACTCTGCTGAAGATGCCTTTAAGAGCCAAGAGTTTGAGTTGCCCAAAGACACTCCACCAGGAATATGGACTATATCAGCAAACTTGGAAGGACTGGTAACATTATATTTCCTCTTTACTTTCACTGTATAGGTTTAAACTTAAGATTGACAATTGACCAACCTATTTCTCTGTGCTAGAAAGAAACCAAAATGAACAGAAAATGTGAAATGATCCCACTTTTCCCTTATTCATCCAAACAATGAGCCAGTTCATGAGCCAAATGGTATTCCATACATTGTTATATACTTTTTTTTTGTTTCATTATTGTTCAGTTTAAATTTTTATTTTACCAGTTGTTTTTGTTTATTCTCATTTTGTTAATTGTATTAAAGGTTTTTAGACATTTCAAAGCTTTCACTTATTGTTTTCATGCATTTCTTGAGCCTAAACATCTGCAAGTCTACTACATGTCCCAGTTAATACAGGACATAATGATCCCATGCCTTACCTGAGGCTGTGTTCATCATAAATATAAGATATATTTGACAATTATTATATGCCATTCTATGATTATTATTTTTGTTATCTTACTAACCCATTACAGTTCAATACATTGAGATATTTTGGTTTCTATTTAAACTATTTTTAAAAATGTATTCATAACATGAGTTGGATAATGAAATGAAATGATCTAATTAATTATATATGGGTTTCTATTACAACTTCCATTATGCATTGCAAGTTATATATGCTATTTTCACAAAGCTTATATCAACTCACTCTGTCTGTCTGTCTGGTAAAAAGTGTATACACATTATTTCTACCACACCCTTTCTCAGATCAAGTTGAAACTTCGCACAATTATTCATTGGCATAGACAAGACATGAATCAATAAAAAAAGAGTAACCAATTACTCAATTAATTACTGGTTATTAATTGTTTTGTTAGATACCAACTAAAAACTAATACTTCAATATTCACAGATATGGCTAAATTTGTTGTTTAGTCCCCTTAAATAATTGTTGCTATTTCTCAATCACACATTCTCTGTTCAAGTTGATACTTTAAACAATCATTGATTGTAGATAACAAGACATGACTCATCAAAAAAACAAAAAAAACAAATAGTCAATTAATTATTGGTAATTAATTATTTGCTTGATATCAAAGAAGGAACATAAGTTGTACAGTATTGATAGAGTTTTAAGGGCAGAGCTTTTCCCCTTTAGATAAGCTTTGTTTTGTTTTTTTTATATCCTGATGTTTTTTTGTTATAATAAGGACAGTAAATGATCATTCTAGCAATTACTTATAAATAGTTGTGTGGAAGCGAAGATATTTTAAAACTTTCTGTCAATCTAACTTTGAATCTAGTATAACAATCTACAGTGATTGAAAATACACTTCATTTATCATCACATCAGAACCAACAAAAACAACAGCAGCCTTAGCTAGGGAACTTGTCCTATTTGTTTATTGGAAACAAAAGTTAGCTGTTGATAAATTGTTTAATGAAAGGGAATTTTGTAAGTAAAAAAACAAAAGAAAAAATTAAATTTATTGTCTGTTAAAATATGATATTTCAATGTACATGATTTCAAAGCTATAGTAAAGGTAGACAAAGTAAAAGAAAAATAAAATGATGTTTTTGCTGAAAATGAAATGACATAAATATTATAATTATTATTATTTTTTTTTAAATAAAAATGTTTGTTTTTTTCCCAGGGTCAGTTATATAGTCTAGCTCATACTGTTGCCTTTGAGGTTAGAGAGTATGGTAAGAATATTTACATCATTGTGTTTGTTGTGCATGTTTGTTTTTAAAGGCAGAACTGGTAAAAAGGTAAACAACAGCGAATAGATTAGTACAGAACTGGTAAAAAGGTAAACAACAGCGAATAGATTAGTACAGAACTGTAAACAAAAAAACTTAACTTCATTTTTAAAATGAAAACAATTTTATGCTTAGAAAAAATATGGATTTTGTGAATTGTATGCTTATTTTAAGTAGACACCCCCTCCCTCACAAAAAATAAGATGTGGCAAAATATACAAGTCCCTACTAGCTTTGCTTGATCATGTGAAATATTGTAATCATTCTTCATCTGCAGAATATAAGACAGAAGACGATGCTTTATGCATATTTTCTCATAGTGTACATGTTGAATACATTTAGTCTTTCATTAGCTCAAGCTAGTCATTTCTATAAACTTATTTACCTGAGCATTTCATTGAATGTAACATTTCTAGACTTCCTTTATTTTAAAACTGTTTTCTCAGTACTGCCAAGGTTTTCAGCGGTGTTTAAGATTGATACAGATGTCATAACCATGGACACAACTTGGATAAGGATGAATGTTACTGCCAAGTGAGTAGCTTTTTATGCAATGCAGTGTTTGTGTGGGGGATCATAGTATCAATTCAAAATCTCAATATATATCTATAATTTGACCACAATTTTTTAGCATGTCAGCATTTTTGCATTTTTTTTATTAGCTTGTACATTTAGTTGCTTTGCATCCCAACTTTGGGCATCTTCCTCCACATATTCTCTTTGACCATCTAAACTGGCTAAATATCGCATCTACTAAACTAAATCAGAAGCCAATAGGCTTGTAACTCGACTGGTGACTGGTTCGATTGGGTAAGATACTAATGCTCTGTCTTTGTGGTCATCTGATAGTCTCTCTCGGCCTCTGGTAGTCTCTAGCACCCTCTGACCGGTAGTCTCTAACTCCCTCTGGTAGTCTAGCACTTTCTTGTTATCTGAAAAGCTTAATTGTCTGCAACAAAATCAACAAATAGTAGACACAACTATATATTACAACTTAAATATAAATCTCATCACAACTGGCAAAAGTTGAGAATTTACAGTAAATAAACAATAATCAATGGTATAATATGTTTACTGCAATACATAACATCAGTAGGGTTCTAGGATTAAACACTAATATTAAAAAATATGAGCCCCCATATTACATACAAACAAATAAACTGGACTCATGATGAAATTTTACAAGCCCCCATGTTACATATTGAATGAGGTTGCTTGTAAGAGTACCCCATGTTAGATAATAATTGGGATTCATTCTAAAAGAGCACCCCACTCAATATAACAAAATTTTGATCTATAAATATTACCTATTAGCGGGTATAGCTAAATATATTTAATTAGAATTATAGCTAGATTTAGGTATTTTAGATCAACAGATCAGTGTTAAAGGTATGCTGGCACCTTCGTCCAGTGGCATATTGGCCCCTACTTGAATTTCCTAGGTTATTACTTATAACCTCTAGGTATACAATTAAACTAATGTATGCAAAACAAGACTTAACAAAGTCGCAGGTAAACATATATACCAAGTCTATTTACATGAGTAAAATAAATGTGTAAATAAATGGCCATCAACTCACAGGCCTTCTCAACACAAAATAAAGATACACATTCAAAAATAGTATGGTACACCGCTCTAGTCATATAATATATACACTATCGTCACATTCTTGAAATCACACATCAGTGTAATCAAAACTGAAGGTCACAGGCCTCAGGTCAACACATGACCACTTTTGGCCACTCTGGGGTTACAGGCTTCTTGCTGACATAGCCACTTTCAGACAAAAACAAAAGGGTCATGATGAACTATGAGCTTCAGGGAAAACTATGAGCCTACAAGCTTCATAAGAATACCACCTATAGACTATCTGATGATTCAATACAGAATTGAATCCTTCAGAGACAAGGCTATAAAAATATGTCATGCTTGGTAGTATCTCAGGATGTAGAACATCAGGGTAAAACAAACTGCCTGGAAATCATTTGAGGCTATATCTACTACATTATATAAAATACAATAATGACTTCAGATATACTTAGCCCAAAGATTTCCAGAGTAGGGCACACTTCTCCTGAGTACCCCAAGACACACAACCACTAACAGAAAAAAAATACAATTCACAACACAGGTCCAGTGGTCAAACTGGTAACTCAGGAGCAAGTGGCAACTAAACACGGTCTACATGCCCTTATATAAACTTTGTAAGGGGAATCACTCCTGTGTTTACAATTAATCAAACATAGTTATTTCCCCATTATGTCACAATTGCAATTGCAAAATTGTGTGTATTCTTTGATTTTTAAAAACTGTTTCCTACTATAAGCATTGTATACTTTATTTTAGCATTGTATACTTTATTCTAGCATTGTATACTTTATTCTAGCATTGTATACTTTATTCTAGCATTGTATACTTTATTCTAGCATTGTATACTTTGCATACAATAGCAACATCAGCTGCATGTAAGTGAATGAATAAAAATGTATGTATTAATCCAATAAACTATTCTGGCACCAATGTTAACTAAAAAGTTCAATTTTTCTCTCTGCCTAACAGTTTTCTAAAGCATATCACCAAGCCTTGATTTGTTTTTATTTCTTACTAATTCTGAATAATAGCAATTTTGAAAATTGTAACATTTCAAAAGAAAAAAGTTTGTAACTATATAGTGTTCTAAAATTTGTGGATTCACAATTAAATTTAACATTTTTCAACTCACATCTCTTTAGTTTATTTGATAGCAGCATTGAATCTTACACGAATACTTAAAAATGAGTTAAAAATGTATTCTATTGACAATATTCATGGATGAACAATGAAATCTTACATAATATCTGTCTGTCTAAACATAATTAATAAACAACTTTACAATGACAATATTTCTGTTTCTGTTCTTACATCTGCTTTACTAAATAGATGAGCCCCTTGGTTAAAAATGTTTCACTGACATTGTAGACCAACATATTATGATCCACCTATGATATTTACAGTCCTTTGCTGTTCCTTTCTAAACACTTTGTTGGAAAATATAATAAGATTACACTATTATTGTTTAAATGTAAGTATAAAAACAATGTTTTAAAAAATGTTAATAGCTTAACATTGTAAACATCTTAATAGATATGTCTATGGACAGCCTGTGGTGGGTAAAGTTGAAATGCGTCTGGGAACATGGGATGAAAATTCCTCTGTGACATTGATACCAAGTGCTTCTTATCGGGGTGAGGTAAGTTAAACATATGTACTTACTTCCGTGATAAAGTAATGCCTATAGGTAAATCACTCTCTTATTTGTTATTTGTTATCAGTACATTAAAAAATGTATATATCCAGTGGAATCATCTTAACTCTGGAGAAAAACACAAGAAAACAAGTCAAATTCAAAATTAGTTTCATACTTATTAAAGTCATTAAACATATGTTTATTTGTTGTTGTTGTTTTTTTTGACAGTGTTCATTAAAATACTGTAGTTTATAGGCATTGTTTCTTTTCTTTTTAATTTGTTTTCAATTGTTAGAGGTATTTTCTCTTCAAAAGATCTTGAATTCAGAAATTAGCAGTGCCATTTTGTTTAGAGAGTATTCATTTAGCAAGTAATTATTATTACAACATAGTGCATATTGTGGGAGATTGGTCATTCAGCCTGTCTTTGTCCCTCATTAGTAACACCCATGCAGAATAGCCCATTAGTACCAACAGATACTTTTGCTAGAAATCAATCTGTTAGAATATGTTGAAGGATTAGTAAACACAAGCCCACTGGCTTCTATCAGTGCAATCAGACAATGAAAATTGTCAAATGTTTTTTTTGAATTATCCAGAATAATGCATAACTGACAGATTTTTTTTTTCCATAATAACAAAAAAGGATTCAAATTGTCTGGATTACACAATATTTAGTTTTGTAAAATTAATACAGTTATAAACAACAACAATAACAACAAAAAAAGACATTTTTAAGAAGAAAATAAATAGAGGTAATTATAGTGCCATTAAAAATACAAATAGAAAGCACTCATCCAATAGCTTGTGCTATACAAAAATATTTGACAGAAGTACAAGGGTCTGGAAGCTTATTGAAATTTCAATCCTTAGAATTCAGTTAATAATTCCTTGATTTTCATTGATAACTATGTCCTCTATTTGCATAGGTTGAAAGGTTGCGAGAGAAGGAATCTTTTTTTTTTTACTTCATTTTTTTTAAATGTTATAATAGGTTTGAACATTTAAATAGTCAAACAAAAAAATGCAGTAGATAAATTCAAAACTTCTTTTTTTTTTTAAATTCTAGTGTATTTGGGCTATTTAAAAACAGGTTTATTTATAAGACAATATAATGTATCTTTAAAAAGTTGAGTTTACTAGTATCTTGTCTATCTTGTGTTACAGCTGATCAATGGGGTGTTCAAACGTGATGTTAAAAGGTCATCATTGTTTCCGACCAATGAGTCATTTAATGGAGTTAAAAGACTCTATGTACAGGTCAATGTAACAGAAACTGCTACCCAGGAGACAATTACTATTGAGGACACTTCTACCTTCGTCTCTCACCCTTATTATGAAGTTGACTTCACACCTTCTAAAACTTACTTTAAACCAGGATTCCCCTACACTGTTCACGTAGGTATTCATTTGTGTGTTCTAGCATGTGTTAATGGAAATGTAAGTGCACTTGGCTGCTAAAACAAAAATCTCACTTTCAAATTTGATATTAAGATTGCTATTACAAATTGTGAATTTATGTAAACAAATATTTATATAGTGTTGATTTATCCCTTCATATAACTGCCAAATAGGAGACATGCAAATTAATTTTTTTTTTAACTTTTTTTGTTAGCTTATTTTTAATTGACTGTTTTAACTTGTTTTATAATCATGCCTTTTTTTTTAAAATAAAGAGCTGATGGAAGAGATAACCAGTCTCAAGCCCCTTGTAAGCTACAGCTTACACAGTCATTATAGTCTTTTGGTTTTATTAGGGGGAAGGTAGGGTGGGGAACAAATGTATTACCTCCCCTCTCTCCCAGGTCACTTCTGAAAATTTTGCTATGATAGAGGCTGTTCTTTGAAATGGTCTCAAAGATTGAAAAAAAATGTATGCGTAGCTTGATGGTTGTTGCTAACATAAAATCTTTGGAATTTATTTTTATTTAGTCATTTAGCAGTCCTCAGATTTTATACATGTGCCTTGTGAGATAATGCCATTTTTTTGTTTGTTTGTTGTTGTTTTTTTTTGTTTACAGGGGTGCTGCAAAGTTGTATTAATTATAGACAAGATTGTTTACATTGCTTGTTAATTTTAATTAGCAGTTCTTTAATGAAGCAATTAAACATTTCTTTGTTATAGGTTCAGGTCAAGGCCAGGAGTGGACGTCTTGCCTCCTGGGTGTTATTATATCTGCACCCTAAGTTCTATGACTCAGAAAAACACCTGTTGAGAGGTAAGTCCTTGTCCTTTGGAGAATAAGTTTTAATTATCCTGAAGGAAATTCATTTTATAATTTTACATTTGACAAAACAATCTAACCACATGTTTCTATTTACAAAATAAAACGGCTTCTGTAACCTTTTGAATTTTTTCACATATTTTGTATAGTATTCATTGACAGTTTCCTCAAGGCCTATTACATCACTGACATCTTTTCCAAATTTCTTGTACTTCAGATTGTCATCTTATTTTTTCTTATGCTGTTGTAAATGGTATTTAGATAAATGTGTAGGTTTTCTTTAGCATTAGTAACCTGTTCAATCACTCATTGACAATGATGTTTAAAGTAACTAGTTAGTTTGTCAGTTGTAAGTGAAATCATGATAAATGAAATAATATACAACTTCCTCTTAAAAACTACATGTCCTTCTGTCACCCTTGTTTCCCTACTTTTAACTCTCACCCAGCTACTGTCAGGCTTCTGCTGTCCTCCTGGTTACATCAGAAACTATGCAGCTTATACAACCACATTATTTGCATAGTTTTAATTTTGGTTTTATCAGAAATTTGCTCACACAAATCATAACAGCCACCAAAATATTTCATTGAATATTTTGAATTATTATTTGGTTTAATGTTTTTTCCTCCTCATAACAAGTTCATCTCATAAAGCCAAAAAAAATGACAAAGAAATGTATTTGAATTAATTATTCTGATATTGATTTTTGCTCATATCTACCTTTGTATTATATGGTGGTGTGTTTAGAACATTGAGTGATTTCAATCTCTATTTCTCACTATTTTGTAGAATCAAACAACCATGTGATTGTCCAGCCTCTAGACATGTATGGGAAACTGAGTATGGAGGTACAAATACCATTGAACGCAGACAGAGTCATTTTTAGTGTAAGCTGTTTATTTCTTCTTTATTGATATAACTCTTTTTTTTTAAATATTTAATCTTACTGGTCCCTCAAGAAAGGTCATTGTGAATCCTGATGACCTTGTGATGTGGCCATAGAGTTTAATTTTTGCCTTTTTTGACAGTGATTTGCAGGTCATTGTAGGGTCCAATAGCTGTATTAATCCTGTTTCTAATCTCTTCATTTGTAATACAGTCTTTGTAAGTGACATCTTTCTGTAACATCTTAGTTCCATTGCTAGGGTCCTCTTCTTGAGATCTGCAGTCAGCGTCCTAGATTTGCATGCATATAAGAATGTGGACATTGTCGTGTGTGTGTGAAGTTTTCTTTTAGTTTTTAATAGCTGTATTTTTATGTCTAGGAAGTAGTTTGTATGGGCATGCTTTGTTGTTTGTGTGTTTACCTCAAGCTTAGTTCCCATATTGTTATTGTAGCAGAGAGAGATTTCTAGCTGTGGCTTCAGTTTACGCTACAGGTTCACTGTTTCCCCATTTTAACGGTACGTTAAGTACATAAATGTAGTAATTAGGTGATATTTGGGTATGGGTGTCGCTCATGCAAAAAATTCAGTGATGTAACAGGATCACTAGATCTTGGTTATTCTTTTGTTTCAGTGTGTTAGGCTTGGGGCTATGATGGAGCGTGCAGTCATGAGCTCGCCCTTGGAGCTGTGACTTATTCTTGAGTGGTATCATAGTGTTTGAAGCTATCGAGATGTATGGCCGAAATGGATTGTGTGTTTGTGAGGTGTGTT